>NW_028186772.1:0-12770 GCF_003343005.1 Rhea americana
GAGAGGTTGTGGAGTCTCCTTCTCTGGAGATATTCAAAACCCGCCTGGATGCAACCCTGTCTAACATGCTCTAGGTGACCCTGCTTGAGCAGGGGCGGGTTGGACTAGATGATCTCCAGAGGTCCCTTCCAACCTTATCAATCCTGTAATTCTGTGACCTGGTGGGATCAAACCAACATTAACTGCTCTAGAAAGGAGTGAGATGCTGATGTCAGGGAAAGGGGTGGGAGGGAGTCACAGAGGGGTGGGAAATGCTCACACATTTACTTTCTTAGACCTTGGAACTGAGAGTTCATTAAGTACTGGTGGAAGGGTTAGAGAAAACAACTATGAGCCAAAAGACACAATCAACATTTCACCAGCAGGCAGGTTAAAAATCATGCCAGCAGAGGTTAAAGGAATAGATCTTTCTAGGTTTCTCTCTTCTGTACCTTGTAACACTTAAAAAATGCTCAGGAGAGCCAGGAACCTCTGTCCAGGAAGCTGAGCTTGCCTGGAGCAGGTTGACAGCAGGCTGCTGTAATTGTGTGGCTGCTAGATCCACACAGCAGAGCCAGACCCCCCTCCAGTCTTCCTGAGTTTCGTTGCAGCCATACCCTGAGGTTGCCACTCAGGGCATCATTTTCATTCTGGAAACTGCAGAGATTTAAAGCAAGCCCCATCACTCCTTTTGGAGGTTTTCCCCCTTCCTGACCTGAAATTTTGCATGTTGCCTTTTGCCTTCCCCTAATGGAAGGGGAAAGGTAGGTTAGGCAACAAACATGGACAGAGGGGCTGAGCTGGTGCAGGAGAGAGAGTGGTGAGGGCAGATTTGTCCCCGCTTGCATTTAAATCATTTGTTGTTATTGGGGCTGATCAAAGAGCTGGGTGGGTTGCATGATGAAAGCAGGATTGCTTATTTGTTTAAGCGTCACTTCGCTACCCCTTGATGGGTTATTTATGATGTAATTAAGCTAATTACATGTAATAAGAGTTTCCATGGCTGTGAGCCAAGCTCTTTTCCCATTTAACCAATTCACAGGTGGTAGGAAATTGAAGAAGTCTGATGAGGACTTGGGAGATGAAATGGCTCTAGCTTCTGCACTGCTCCACTGAGCATTTCAGCTACTTGTGCTAGTTTGCTTTGATTGCAAACCATTTCCAGCTCCCACAGGGAGCATCTCCGTGTGCCATCACCACTTGGAAATTCTTTTCATGCAGCAAAGGAAGAACCGTGGCTAGAAATGTGTGCACAGAGAGGGGGAAAGCAAACGCAGACTGGGGGCCTGTGGCATGCCGAGGTGGGCTGCCAGTGCAGCAGCCATCCCGTGGCACTGCTGCACTGCTGAGAGCTCCAGGGAAGAGGAGAGCTCTATGTGGTGGCAAAGCAAGAGCCCTGGGAGTGCAGCACAGCAGGGCTGGGGCCCCTGGCCCCCAAGCCCGGCCATGCAACAAACACCTCCTGGAGGCTTGCACCCCACTCCAAAGCACGGCAATTTGGGAATGAGCCAAAACTCTACATTTCTTCACTGGAAATGCTGATTAATCCCCCACCCACATCACAGGAAGAGGCAGGCAGGAAAGAACAGCCTTTCGACAAAGCAGTACTAAAAATTACCCCAAGTCTTTGAACAGGGAGAAGTTCTTGAAGCAGGACATTTTCCTAAACGCAAGTCTTGCCTTTTGCATCAAAGCAGTGTCCCCCCTTGAGACAGCCTCTCATCCACACTCAGAAATGGCAGGGGAAACACTGAAAATAAAGATGTGACATGAAACATTTTGTTCGATCAGAGAGTGACCCTGTCTGCAAAACGTCCCCTGGATGCCAGCAAGGATGAATCTGCAGCACAAGATTCTGAAACTCTCACAGGGCAGGAAAAGCATCTCCCCACTTGGCTGGCCCCACCACTGACCTCCAGGGCTTCCCCATGCTGGCGGCATGTCGGGGCCTCCCCCCAGCCTCACGAGTTGGGGACGTGAGGGTGTGCCGCAGTGAGGAAGTCTCACTCAGCAGAGGCGAGGCAGCCGACACGATGTCCCTCCAGGCCCTTCAGCCAGGTCCTGGCCTGGGAAGGGCTCGGGGGAGCTGATCCCTGGGTCTGGTCCAGCCTCATTAGCAGCAGGAAAAAACCCTGGTGCCTCCTCAGGAAGGAACCCTTGTTTGGAGAAACCCTTTTATTCCTCCGAAAGGAAACAACCTCTCCACGGCTAATTTCCAGCCATAAATCACCCTGTGCTTTGCACCCTCTCCCCCAGCCTGAGCCCTCTTCTCCCTGCGGAGAGCTGCTCCTCAGTGAAGGCCCTGTCCTGCAAACGCAGCATCCTCTGGGTTGCCTGGCATCTTGTATCCCAGCCAAAACCAGGCCACTGAGAGCACCTGCGATAGCTAGCAGGGCTGGAAAGCTCTTTGCTGGTCTAGGAGCCAATTTACAAGATTTAGGGGGGACACTAAACTCCTCGACATGGCTTTGGTTGAGCAGTCAAGTTACAAGGACCTATTTCCGCCACCACCCAGGCAAAATTTCCTACTCTCCAATTCAAAAGCACTCGTGGACTACAGCCCCACAATGACCAAGCTCTCCAGCTCTCCCATTTGTCACCAAACATGTTTCGTGGTTGGGTTAGGGGATGCAGGAAAGGTTTGGCACTGGATCCCCGCTGATCCAAGGCTCCAATACCCTGGATGAGGGGTATGGAGTCAAGCAACAATCTCCTTGAATATGTCCTCCCCAGGCACATTAAAGCACCAACCTTGTCTCTTGCACCAGGGCGACAGAGGGGCAATACAGCACAAAATGGGTTGGGACAGCTGCTGCCATGCCAGCGAGGCCTAGAGAAAAATCCCAGGGTTTGAAGTGATTTTTCCAAAGTTTGTAATTTGGGGACGTACAACACATTTTAGCAACCCACAGTATCCCTGCCAAGTGCTGCCCAGAGCCACAGCCCTGGCCTGGCTAACAGCAGGTGCCGTGGCTTGCTTTCACAGAAACCCAGTGAACAACAGCCACCACCGCATGCCATGACCTGTGTTGGGGCTTTTCTTTTCTCTTTTTTTTTTTTAAAAAAAAACTTCTTTTTATTTCCTAACCCCTAAAATCCCTCATTTGTCTCTGACAAGCAGCCAGCGCCTGCAAAGAGCACATGCTCTGCAAGGGAACTAGGTTCATTTTTACAGGCAATTTGCTAACTGCCAAAGAGGCAGCAGGGAATGAAATAGCTCAAATTGTTCCAGGTAGGGGGCCTGGAGAATATTTTGCCACATTTTCAAGCTGGTTGAGTCTTTCCTCCCTCATGCATCAGACAACACTCAAGGATCTCAATTCTGCATCTCTGTTGCTGGCAATTTCTGAGACCTCCTGGGCAAAAACACCCAAAAACCCAAGTGCACACAGCAGAGGAATGGGAAAAGTTCAGGGAAGCAGCAAGAGGACAGGGCACTGAAGGGACCCCTGGAACACGGCAAAGCCTTGCTAAGGAGGGTGGGCACAAGGACGCTAGAAGGAAGGGGCCAAGCCAGTCCAGGAGGAACCCCACCACTTGTCCACTAACTGATTTCTTTTGAGGGCTCACGAGCTTAGTAGATAATGGCTGGGGGTGGGAGGATAAAAATCGCACAACTTTAGCTGGGGAGGAGGGGTCTCATAAGGAGCTTACAGAGGCTCTCAGCTGGAGCCCAGCAGGTCCAGTCAAACTCAGGTCAGCCCCCAGCAGCAGCTAGTCCTGGTGGGGCCAAGCCACCCCCCCCCACTGGACGGACGCAGGCTCACCCTGTTTGCTGCCTCCAGACGCTGCAGACAGCCTGCATAGCAGCTTTACTGCTACCCCCAAATTGTCCTGTGCTACCAGCCCAATGAAAACAGCCTACCAGTCCATAAGCCAGGAGGTACCCTGCGAAGCCACATCACAGAGTGGTCACAGGCTGCAAGCACATCTCCTTTTACAGCCCCCCACCCCCAGCTTCTCAGCCACCTTCCTGGCATAGCTCGAGCAACTAACAGCACTAGGCACGGCAGGACAGAGACAGGCTCGCCCCTGCATCAGCAACTCTCCTGGTATGTCCCCAAGCCTGGCCATCCTTGGTGCCATAGTCTCCAGAGCCCTTGGCTGGTGACCCCCTCCCTCGCACATTCCCCCATCTGGCTGTGTTTATTTGAGTCTGCTGTCATTAAGTAATTCCTACTCTGGTACAGCTGCAGCAACTTAGGATGGCGCCTCCTTGGCACAGGGAGCCATGGCCCACTTGCTCAGCTCCATCTGCCACCAACTCCTCCCATCCCACCCCACCCCAGATCAAGGGTGCCAATGCCCTAGAGAAAGGAGTAAAAAGCGCCTGAGGCAGAGCTGGCTGCAAGCACCAGTTTTTGCACTGCCAGCCCCTAGCCCAGGGGCTGCACAGCTACAAATCTCACTGAGACAACAGAAGGGCAAGTGGAAACTGAGGTACAAGCAGCCAAGGAGAAAGAAATGGTGTTACAAAGTGGGCTAGCAGCAAAGCTGTCAGGGGACTCCAGAACATGATTTTTTTTTTTTTTTTTTGAAGTGATTTCATCACTAAAAGGGGAAAATAGGTGGAAAGCAGCAGGAAAGGCTTGATAGTGGTGCAAGCTCAGATTCCCACCAAGTCCTTCTCAGCCCTGGCCAAGGCAGGAGAGGGCAAGGGGTAGGGGATAGCCCAGATGAATTCACCCCAGGAGTATTTACAGTTTCCAAACAGTGTAATGGCACCAGGAACCACAGAAGCCCATCCTCCCTCCTCACACCCCAAATCCCCTCCGCACACTTACTGCCTCCCACCTACCACCTCCCCCATTGCCACCAGAAGCAGCCCTGAGTGACGGGATCCCCACGGATGGATGACAAAAACCCAGGAGCATGCTGAGGGCTGCAAGCAGGGTCTCCCTGCCACACAGGCAAGAGGAGGGGAGGCCTCAGCCAGCCCCATAGCTGGCACTGCTGGGGTGGACAGGCTGGACAAGAGTTCCTCCATGTCCAGCTACACCGCAGCCAGGACTCCTCCTCAGGAAGAGTAGCCTGCATATGAACTGGAGCGCTGCTAGGACCTTTCTTTGTTTTTGTTTGTTTGTTTGTTTGTTTTTTAAATGAGAGGTGGCAACTGCAAACACCGTTTGTTCCTTTTGTCACAGTCCAGAGGAGGTCCCTCTTTAAAGCCCGCTGAAGGCCCTGGCCCCAACAGCTTCCTGCCTGAAGCGCTCCACAGTTGGTGCGCAAGAAAACCCTTCCTTCCGGCATACAAAGGACCATGGCCCCAGCCCCATCGCTGCAGTTTTCCCATGGCTGGCCATAGAAGGCACGGAGAGATGAATCACTGGGTCCTAAATCCTTGGCCAGTTGGCCAGGAAGCCCGGCTGAGCATGGCACAGGGAGCTGATGTCTCCAGTGTCGGAGCTCCATCTTTCTCCAAACACAGGAGGAAATGGCCAAGGGCAGCAGGAAGCTCAGAGAAGAGGGGGAAATGGTTAGAGAGATGATGATTAAAAATATCCACTATTTCTGGACAGTGAGCGGAGATCTGGGAAGAGCTGTTGGCAAAACAGCCACTCCCCAGCCTCTCCCTCTTCCAGGGAAGCAGAGGGGAATCACGCTGTTCTTTCCATGCTGGCCACCTTCCTTTCTCAGCCACCATGGTCCATGAGAGATGCCCAGACAGGAAAGCCTTTAGAGGGAGGACAGCCGGACAGGGCCTTGGAGCCAGCTCCACGCTCCTGAATGCCAATGAGTGGGAACCCTGAGGTTGCAAGGAGCACAGGGGAGGATGCAAGCAGAGCAGAGCCCACAGCCCTGGAAGATGGTCGCCAAGCTGGGGGTGCAGTGTGGGGAGCTCCTCACGATGGCAGCCCTTTGAATGAGCCCAGAGAAGAGGAAGCCATGGGGAGACAGGTTTCAAGCCAAGGCCAGGCCAGCCCCTGCCTGCCTTCCTCCATCACCTGTGGCCCCAAATCCCCAAGGACTTCAGGAAAAGGATTGGCCTTGGCTACAATGCCTCAGCATGGGCAGGCAGCTGTGGCAAAGTGTCTGGCCTTGTCCCGGGGCTCCCTGTCCTCACTGGCTGTTCCTTGGAATAGAGCTCCCATCCCTCACCACCACACTCGTCCTSCACACCACGGGTCACTCTGCCTATCCCACCACATTTGCCTTGGTGCTGGCCCACAGAGATGAGATCTGGCCCCTCATGTGCCTCTTGATGCATCAGCCTTCACGTTGTTTTGCTTTTTTTCTTCCACTTAAACCACTGCAAATGCGATCTGATTTTGTAGATGATGATGCAGGCCCCTAAGGAGCTGTGACAAACTCCACTTCCTCCTTGAGTAAGCAGTAGCAAGGAAGACAAACAAACTGAGAGATGCTCCCAAGGCTGGCTGGGCTCCAGGCACCACTTTTAAGCTAAGCTGAGGCATCTGGGGGGAGTCAGCCACTCAGTGCAGCTGCTTTGCTGGCATCCTTGCCGGGAGTGAGAAGGGCCAGGAATCATAGATTGGTAAGGTTGGAAGGGACCTCTGGARATCATCTAGTCCAACCCTCAGTATAGCCTGTACAGGGATTGAACCTGCAACCTTGGCATTAGCAGCATCACAGGAGCTGCCAGTGGCCCCTTGGTCATCTCCTTACCAGGAACCAGAGAGAGCATCCACAGGAAGTGCTCAGTGGTATCTGCACCTCCCCAGGCACCATTCAGGACTAGGTACAGCCCAGGTAATGAAGAAGTGGCTCAATCCTACATGCCAATGTGTTGGCAAGAGGCTACTTCTGCCAAAGCAATGTCAATGATGAGGATGTGCACCCAAATCCTCTGTCTTGCCCCAGCAGGATCCCTCCTGCCATACCAACATCACTGTCCATGTACCCATCCTGGGGCATGTGCTCTACTCTGCTTCCGTCCCAACCACTACATATCCTGTGGTCATCCAGTCCCTCATGCCAGCACATATCCCTGCTGTCTTGTCACTCTGCAGGCAACTCCTCCCAGCCAGCATGGCCTAGCCCAAGTCATGACATGAGTGGCTCAGAGCCCATCTTGATCCTATTGCAGCTGCCTGCACCACACCATCCCATTACCCCCAAGAACTATGCAGCCCACCCCAACATTTCCATCACCTGTGCTGCTGCTATGTGCCATGGTCCAGCCCTGTCTGGGGGATTTGGGTTGGGGGGGGTTGACACCAGTCAAAGTTACTGTGCTAGGTTGGCTGGGAGAAGTACATTTGCACCCTGTATTGATGAATGCTTCCTCAGCATGTTTTTCAGCCCCATCGCTTAAAGACAGATGCTTGCAGATTGACTCTTAAAAGCTGCTTACAGACAGCTCAGCTTGCAGCTCCTGAGTCCCAGCTGGCCCTTAAGGAAGGCCCAAGGCTTATTCTTATCGACTGGAACCACTGCAAAAGTACAGCCAGAGACGGAATAAGCAAGATCTCTCTTCTCAGACATACTAGACAGCAAGTGCTTCTATGAAACAAGCCACAGATATTTCTGGACATGGAACTATATAACACACCTTCTTTCACTAAGAAATCCAGCCCCTTGGCAGTAAGACCAGGAGGAACCCCCAGGCACAGAGGTGGGTGCCTGTCTCAAGAAATCCAAGGGAACAGTGGGCATTGCTGCCAGCAGGCAGGATGGAAAAGGACAGAAGAAGAGAGCATAAGGAGAGGCTGGAGATCCCAACAAATGCAGGCTCCAAGTCACTTTTGTGACACTCCTACATCCCTTTGGCACAGCCAGGGATCTCTGCTTTCACCCAACCATCCAGTTCTGCTTTCTCTTCCTGTGGCCCAGCTCCATGGCTCCCTGCCAGCAAGAGATGAACCAAATGCAAGATGCAGAGAGAGGAACACTCCTCAGAGCTAGGGCCAAACATGCACAAACAATCCTGCAGCATACCAGGCCTAACCATGCTTATCCAGAATTAATTCTGCTGCTCCGGGCATGCTGGGTGGCTCCAGGACGGCGATATGCATTAGCATATACAGTAGAAGCTGGCTGCACCCAAGGAATTACCACAACATGAGGGACCAGTGGTCAGCGTGGAGCCCCTCCTCACCCCGTGCAGCCCCACATCACATGTCACAGCAGAGTATAGCACTCCAGCACGCACATGCTGGGACCTCAGTCTCAAGGTGGAAGTTTCCCCACTGCGTGCATGAGCTATGGGTCACACCTATAGTGTGACCCATATCGCAGAGTCATAGACCCAGGTTCTCCTCCACAACCTGCTCCCACCACACACCTACCTCTCCAGGGAGGTTTCCCTCCTGTCTTGCCTGCATGGAGCAGAGTTGACTGATGCTGGGCTGTTTTATGCCTTGCATGGATTTGGCCCCCTGCCTCAAACTGCTCAATGTGCTCAAACTGTACAATGCCTCTCTCTGCCAGGTAAGGACCTGAAGGTTGATGCTGACTTACACAACCAGGGCTATAGGCCACAAAGGGCAGCAAGATGCAGCCATATCCCTGAAGCCCTCTGGCCAAAGGAGACATTCACAGCCTTTGGGTGTTCTTACCCCAGCCTAACCACTGATGCAGTCGTTCTAACTGCAGGCCATGAGACATTTCAAACACTCATTGCGCTGATGCACCATCTCCACATGAGGAAGGACTACAGCACCCATGCACCCATACAGGGGAAACTATGTTGGGAAACATGCTCTTGAACAGCCTCCCAGATCCATTTCTGTCCCTGTGTTTGCACAAGGGACACATTCATCTGCAGAAAACAGCAGCAGTAACTTCTGCAGGGCTGAACACCCTGGACTTGCTTTGGCAGCACCCAAAAACCCTCCCAGTTTACCTGTCAAAGTAGAAACCAACTCTTGCAACAATTAAATAGCTGGCAAGCACACCATCCCAAACTAGACAAGGTGTTCCAGGACCCCAGTTGCTGATATGCCTGCATCAGCCAGCCCACCCCCTCCTCCAACATGCAGAAACCGCTCACTCATTTCCAGCCTGAACTTGCCCCAGCCTCTTCATACCATTGATTTTCGTACAGAGCCCAGCTTTTAACTACAGCAGCTCTCCCTTCCCCCCTTGTCCTTGCTGAATTTGCAGTAAGCATCCAGGTCCCTTTCTGCTGAGCTCTGCCAGACTGAAGACGCCACACTGAGCTTTGCTTCTGTGATCGCCTCTCCCATCAGCTCCTGCATGAATTCACATCCCTGGGCCACCACTGCCAAATCTAGTATGAAATCTGGAGGGCAAAGTCATGGCAAGATCTCATGGCAGGGCCCAGCTGGCAAAGGGGAAGGTGCTGTGCTGGTTGTGCACTTGCTCTCATAACTCTCACAGTAGGCTGGCAGTCAGCAAAGGAGCAGACACAACCCTCCTCAAAGTCTCCCACTGCCCCTGCTCCAAAACCTTTGTGCCTGTGCCTCTCCTCTATCACATGTCCTGAAAGCGCCCACTAGATCATATGACCCTGCTCCAGCCTGTGGACATAGAGGTGAAGGCAAGCCAGATTTGCATCCAAACCCAGATCTCACCCACTGGTCAGAATGCAAGAAATCACTTTGGGGGTGGGGGTGGAGTCCCTGCAGCCCCACCAGATGCTGAGCTGGGGTACAGGGAGAGTCACAGGGAGAGTAGAGAAACAGGGTGGGGACAAACTGTGCCATGTACAGGAGAGGGATTTGACTCAAGATCTCCCCACAAGAGTTSAGATCGGGAGGAGAGCCCATGCATCCTGGCTCCTAACACCTCTCCGTGCAGCACACCTCTTGCGCCATCCCAGCAGCAGGCAAAAGGCACAAACCTTCAAGTGCCTGCCACCCTTTTCACAAGTGGCCCTGCCCTGGGAGGCATCCAAACACAGAGGCCGGCAGCAGGCAGCCAGCTCCAGGGCCTGGTGGCAAGCGTGGCAGGCCCCAGAGAGACAATGRGATCTGAATATGCTAGCAGAGCCTGCTGCTGACAATGTCAGCGGGTGCAACTTTTGTTCTACTCCTCCAGTTTTGCAACCCAACCTCCCGCAATGGTGCCTCCACCCCCCCCCCCCACTCTTTGGGGCTAGGAACAGCTCTGATATTTCAGTTTCCAATATTTCAATCTGCCCATTGCCAGGTATCCCTCAACCTACATGCAACCCATAGCTTCCATGGCCAGATCATCCTATTATCTCTTTCTGTCTGGGTCCAGAGGCATCCAAATGCCCTGGTACTAAAGGGTTAACTCCTTTCCCCCATTAACACATCCTCCCCTCCTCTTTCCGGCTCCCTGCCAGCTCCCAGCCAGCTCCCAGCCGTTAATACCAGCTCCAGGGGTCGGGTGCTGCCTGTCTGGACTGTCAGCCGTTGCGCTTGACTCTGACACTCTGCACTCGCAGGAAAGCTCCCTGTGACTCAATGTGAAGTATCGCCAGATGGAGAGACCCACTGAGCCACCCCACAAGGGGAAGCATATTGGATGGGCTGGGGAGGCTCCCAGTCCTCTGGATTGGGAGGGAGAACGGACTTGGAGCTCATCTGGGTAAGGACCCAGATCCATGCAGTGATTTCTTCCCTGTTGTCCAGAGCTGGGGCAGAGGGAGCAGCCTACTAATGCCCCCAAATGAAAGGAGGAAAGATCAGCCTGGACTGATCCCCCTCAGAAGGGGCTGTGGGTGCAGGAATCTCCCCCCGCTCTGATAAGGGGGTGCAACGCCTGCTCCTCTCCCCGAATCCTGCTCCGAGGAGCAGATGGGCTCTTACCTTTGAAGGAGAGCTGCACCCTCGGAGTGGCAAAGATGTAGTCTTTGGCATGGGTGGCCTGCCAGCCCAGAGTCAGCAGAGTGGCCCAGAGGAGAACGCCAACCACGGGCATGTTGGGCATGTGCTTAGGTCCCGAGTCCAAAGGGAGTCTGGGAGGGGCCAAGCCTGGCAGAGGGGGCACAAGAGGGAGAGATATCAGTTTAGGTAGGGATGCCCCAGGATGCCAAACAGACAGACCCAGCATGGAGAACGTCCCCATCCTGCACAGACCCCCTCCCAAAAGCTGCCCCYAGCAGAATTACAAGCCTGAAGGAGGAATCTGCAGACCTGCCAAGCCCCCTTCAACCCTGCTCTAATTGCAGGCCAGAATTGCTGCTCTCACTCTCTGGAGAACAAGAGGTTACCTGTGCCCTCCTCTACCGAAGAGGGTATAAACCCTACACCTCCCCACCAAGCTCCTCGATCTGAGTCCAGAGCTCATCAGTCAGCATGCACCCTTCTCTAAGAAGGACTAGGAGCCAGACTAGGGTGGGAGGTCCCTGCAAAACCTCACTCCATGGGCTAGGGGCAAGGGACAGAGACTAGGGGCTGGAGGATATGAGCTGCCTGCRGAGGGTCTGGCCTCACCTCCAGCTGTGGGCACCAGGCCAAGTCCCCGCAGCACAGCAGACAGCAATGTTGCACCACTTTCCTTTGCCGACCCAAGCAAGCTTGCCCAGCTTTACCCCTCCTGAGCCCACCCCATGGCAGYCCAACCTATTTGAAGCATCACTACCCTGCTCAAATGGGTAAATCTCCAGATGAGGCTCCATGGCTCATCCCCCACCACTCCTACCCAACATTTCCTCCCAGCTCTGAGCAGAGACACAGCAARCAGAGCTGGGACCAAATCTTTCCAGCATGAAGGAAATCTGGACTTCATTATTCCAAGAAGAGAAGAAAAAAAACTATTTTTCAAATAAATAAAGGAGGAATTAAAAACCCTGCATGTGTGCCAGGCAGCTGGACTCCCTGGGGCTCCAGCAAAGAGCAGAGCTGGCCAAGATGCCTCCAGTAAGCCACACGCACCCTGGCTCAGCATTTTGGGTGCAGTGCCCCAGACTGCCTCTCTGTGCAGGCCCTGAAGAGGGACCATTCCTTTCTGGCCCACCTTCCCTGTTGAAGCAGGCCGAGGCTCTCATGCATCATTTCTTGGGGCTCCTTGGGTTTAGGGCAGGATTTTGGAGGAGATGCGTAGTGGGAATCCCTCCTGTCCCCTCAGTTATGGTAGAGTGCTTGGCCTTTAAACCACACACTCAGGGCAGAGAGGCACTGCAGGAGGGCTTCATGGTACCATGTAGGGCTTGGTCATCTGGGGAGAGCTTGGCAAGCTGAGCCAAAAGGTTGACGGAGACACTGCTCTGCATGGTGGGGACAGATGCTGCCTGGTGGCACCATACCATGCCAGGTGGGTCCCCATATTTACATCCCCACAAGGCTGTGCCCTTCACAGTTGTGGCTCTTCCAGCTGCCTCCGCACAGAGACATGAAGGTGGCTGCTGTACCGGGAGTGGGGAGCTCCCAAAAACCACCACAGCGGGCCCCACAGAGCCCTTTGAACCCTACTCCCCATGGTACAAGAGGCACCCCAAGAAATGGGCTGCGAACTGCCCTGTGCTGACTGTTATGAGGGGGGCACACACAGAGGTGACCTTGCACCCCCTGGCATTCGAGCTCTTCATGCATCTCACCTGGCTGTGGCTCTTCCTGTGGTGGCATTACCACCACAGCAGCCAGCAGTTCAGTCCCTCCTTGGGCACAGATAGCACCCACCTCTCTGACTTTTACCCCAAGCAGGCCTTGGCCACTGGCACGGGCAGGGAGGGGTATCAGGAGGAACAGCTAAGTGGCAGGAGGGGAGGTAGCCCCATGAGCTACACACTTCCCTGAGCAAAGGGGCAAGGCATGGAGCACTGAGAAACTGCTGTTCCCCAGGGCTCAATATTTCTCTCGCTATCGCTTTGGAGTCAGTAAATATTTAGATTTGCTCTTCTCCTCCTCGTGCGCACACCCAGATCTGCTCTATTGTACTGGCATTCGCTCCTCTTCCAT
>NW_028186772.1:12825-15402 GCF_003343005.1 Rhea americana
CCTGTTCCCAGGCTCTGCCCTTCGCATTAACGCTGTGCCTTCTGGAGCCGGGAGAGCCCGAGACCCAAATTACCCTGCTCTCCAAAACTACAGTTGGTCACAGTTAAATAACCACCCCCCTCATGCAGCCTTGGGAAATAATTCTGGCAAATCCCACTATTGCATTTGGATGGAGCCATGCACGCGTCAGAGATGGGGAGTGAGATGGCAAACAAAGGAAAAGAGGGAGAGGAGGGGAAAGAAGGGAACGCACGGAAAGGAGGGGAGGAAAGAGACCATGCGAAAACAGAGGAGAAGGAAAGAAGAAAGCGGGGGAGTATCCAAAGCTGGGTGAGAAGCGGCAAATTCCAAGGCAGCAAAGGGGAAATAGCCCATTCAAACACCTTGGCCAGGAAATCTTTATCTCCAGTATCATTTGCACTCTGGGGGAACTGGAAACTCCAGTGCTCCAGGGAAGCTGTTTCTCACAGCGTATTAGGCCACATTCCTCCCTTGGAGCAAAGGGGAACCATTTGACATTTAAAGCAAATAAAAATTAAAGTTTGGTCATTTCTTTCATTGTTGGTCCTGATTCAAAAAGGTAAGCAAGGATCAAAATAACAGTTAGCATTATGCCCCTACCCTGGTCTGGACAAAAAAGCTTAGGTAAAATATCTCCAAGCTGAACCAATTACAGGAAGAGGGTTTTCTTGGCCGTAACAGGAACTCCTTTCTGCAACCGAGACCCTCTTGCAGAGGGGGTGCGTTGCACGCGCCTTGGCCATTTGTAGGTAGGGCCATGCGTGCGCGCGCACGTTGTCTAAGCTGCCTAAAGAACGAGCTTAGAGAACAGGAAATGTTTAGGGAGGGAAAAAAGCAAGCCGCAGGATCAGGAATAAGAGGGGAGCTATTCCCCCCACTTTGTGACTAAAGGCATCTACACACACAATGACATCAGCGAAAAAAAATCACCGTAGCCCCTCAAACTCGACAAATAACTTTGTACAACTTTGTGCCGCCTTTAACCCTTGCGCTGGCCCTCTGAGCACATCTGGCCTCCTCCCAGAGGAACTGGTCCCGGTACTTCCCCCCAGCCCAAGGCATTCCTTGCTCTTTTAATCCTCCTAGCCTGAGCCTCCAGCCCTGCCAGTGCAGGGGCTTGGGGCAGGGTTTCCCATCAGCTGCCTAGYTCCCAGCAGGGATTTGTCTACCCCATGCTGTCTGCCCCCAGGCCATGGGGGTCTCCAGCAGCCAGCAGCCCAGCCCCCCCCCAACCCCTTCCTCGGCATGCCGGGCGCCTGCCTATGGTGGCAGCTGTTACCCTTGTGCAGCCCCTGGCCCCCCACTATGGGTGCAAGGGGCTCATCAAGCAGGTAGGTCAGGACCCTTCCTCCGGTGGGGTGCCACCGAGGGCTCTGACTGCCAGCTTTCCTCCTGAGTGCCTCATGCCCACATCGTGCCCCTGACCAGGGAGGGTCCTGCAGCCCCCTCCCCAGGTGATCAAGCAGGGCTGGGGTGCACTTGCCCAACATCAGGCATCCAAACAGAGGGTGCCAGCAGGGTTCCCGCTCAGACCACCCTTCCTGGAGGCCAGTCCCAGGGTCTGGCACGCACCCTGCAGTGCTGCTGGATCCAAGGGGRGATAACCCCACCACCACTGCTCCAATCCTTTATGGGGCAGCAAGACTGCACAGTGGCAGGATCCATTCAAGCACAGCACTACTCCRGACCAGGAGCACCAGCCCTGTGGGCAGACTCCCATCAGCCCARTCACCTCAGACCTGGCACAGAGGTCTGGTCTGGGACACTGGTGAGCAGTGGGAAATGGTACTGGGAGACAGGGGTATGCAGCAGGACAAGGCACAGGGGCATCTGGTGCACATTGGCAGGCAGGGGGATGGAGTACTGGGAGAAACTGCAGAGCAATGGAGTGAGGCACTGGGGGAGGGGGTATGTGGCACTGGTGGGCTGGCAAGCAGGACACAGGGCAACAGGGCTGTGGCAGACACTGGTGGGCAGCACAACAAGGCATTCAAGTCACTAGTTGACAGGTGGATGGACACCGGTGGGCGGCAGGATGGGGCACTGGGGATGCAGCCGCCCCCAAACCTGGCACGCATGGCAAGGAGCCCAGTATGGGGCTGACCCCTAGGCTGCCCATCGTAGCACGGGTTTGGGTCCCAGCCACGAAAGCTTCGGCAGCAGCAGGCAAGTTCAAAAGGCAGAAAGTTTACTTCGGGCCACCCTCCGGCCAGGGACCCGCTGCGCCGGCGACAGTCGCGATAAATTCCAGTTGCAGCGCCACTCGCAGCCACCCTCCACCCCCTCCTTTGCTGGGACTTACCTTTACAGGGCCACAGGTCGCCCGGCTCGGGAATCCCAGCAGCGACAGCGAGGGCACAGGCGGGGAAGGGCGGGAGCCGAGCACTGGAGCTCGACTCGGCAGGACTTAGCGCCGCGCCTCCCCTCTGCGGCCCCCCGCCATGCCGCTGCCGCGCCTACCGCCGCGCCCCCCGGCCCATGGACCCACGCCGGGACCCCCCAGCACGCGCCAAAGAAAGCGCGCCCCGGGGCTGCGCCGGGGCGCGGCGCGGCGGG
>NW_028186772.1:15722-80185 GCF_003343005.1 Rhea americana
CTCCTCCTGCCTTTTGTTACTCCGTTTTGATGGCTCCCCTTCCGCACGGGGCTGGCGGGGGTACGCGACGAGTTTAGGCACCTCTCGTAGTCACCTTATTCCTGCAAAACACCTAAATAAAGGAATAAATTAAGAAGGTGCCCTTGTGTCTGCTGAGTTGGGCTGCTGGGGGGATGATAGGAGCTCCCCAGGGCGGCGGTGCGACAACACGGGGAGGAGGAGAGCTGTAACTGGCCGAGGGGGGCGTACACTGAGCTTTGTGAGATTTCCAGCTCTGGCAAGAAACCGCCTCTGACAAAGAGGAACTCCATMATTAGGGACTTGGGCTCCTTGTCTTGGCCCCACCTTGTTTCTCCTGTGGACCCCATGAGGGCTATCCCTCCCCAGGATCCTCCCACCCAGCCAGGAGCCCAYGAGAGACCAGTTAACCCTCTCTATAGGACCATTCCCCCTGCATCCCTTTGGCCGCAGAACCTGCTGACCTCTGGATTACCCTTCCCCAATACCATTCCACCTCCATCCCTCTTCCTCATTATCTCCTGGTTAACCTTCCCCAGGACCATTCCCCTTGCACACTGTGGCACGCTTCCCTCCCAGCCAGCAATCATCAAGCGTCTTGCAGCCGAACTCCATGGCTCTGTCATAGCCCTTCCTGACCAGAGCCAGGAGCCTGGAGGCCCTTCAGATGCTGGACGYGTGCCTCAGTTTCCCTGCTCTGCTCCCACCAGGTTGAGGGCCTCTGCAAGGCTGYCTGCAAAGGCAAGAGCTGCTCTCAGCCTTGGCAGCTGCTGAGGACTCCCACCACCCTGGGTCCTGTGCCAGGACATAGCTCCACCTGAGTGGCTGCATGCAGCCCCAGCCACAGATTCAAGCACCCTGCCAGCACCAAGCATCTCAGATCCACACCCTCAACCYTTCTCTCTTGCTCCCTGAAGTGCCTTCCAAAGATCTGGCTCCACTCCTCCTGTTGCACTGCTCCTGTGCAATATAATGAAGCATTTATGAGGCTGGAAAGGCCTGCAAAGGCAGTGGCATGCTGGAGGAGAAGGTGCCTTGATCTCAGGCTGCACACATTGAGGCTGACTCCAGAGCAGCATCTCGTGGCAAAGGAGTACAGTTCAGGGAGCAGGTCCTGCAGTGTCCTATAGGTCTGGAGCACTCCCATGGGAATCYGTCAGCCCAAGGGTAGCTCAGCCACAGGACACCTCCAGGCTGGAGCCCATCAGTGTTGTCCTGTCTCATGAGGTGCCACAACAGTAGCACTCACGTGCCGAAGGATGTCATATGAAACACATCCCAGGTTGGCTCCATCCCTTGGGCCRTGGGATGGAAGACAGCAGGTACCCACCTCGTGCATGAGGAGACGTTGCTGCTGGAGCAGTTAGTCTGAGAGCCTTTCTCTGAAACAAGGCAGTGGTGAAGCATCAAGCTGTCAGGACCTGTGTGTGCGTACAGCCCGAGTGCACTAGGTCGTACCTGCAGAGTCCTGGAGGCATGGAGGGCTGAGAGGGTCTGATTTCCCCCCATGCTCATGGGCACCTGTGCCCTGCCCCAGAACGCAACTACTTCTAAGGTATGGTGCCTGGCTCTCTGCTCCCTCCTTGTCTAGCTCCAATGCCCAGGGGAGGAGATACTGAAACTGYTGTGTGTGACTTGTGGAGCCCTGTAGACCTCTCTGAACATATGGCCAGGTTCCGAGCACGCTTGTGCAGGACTCATCTGCATGTCACCAGCTSTGCCCCCTTGCCTGCTGCTCACAGGGCGATGGCGCTCCCTGCAAAACCTCCTATGAGCACAGGCGACCCACTGCTCTATCCCCAGCAAGACCTCGCTTATATCATAATGAGTCTRGGTGATTTGCAGGACAGGGTTTCCAGAGAGCTCATCTCACTCCCCTAACCTGGGGCTACCTTGCCACCCAGGGCATCCTCCAGGATTGGAGGGGGCCAGGCAGAGCAGTCAGGCCCCCCAGCACTGCACCCTGCTTTATTCTATGCCCCACTATCTCCTCCTATCCCAGGAATGACTCCTCTGAGATAAACAGGATTCATCCTTCCCTCTCGCTCTTTTTCTTTGGCTTTGTCTTAAAAACGAAGAGGTTGTTGCCAGCTTCTCTGCACTGTCCGATTTGTGTATGTGTGTGTGTGTGTGTGAGTGTGTGCTGTAATGGCTCTAATCAGCAGTACAAATAAATGGCACAAAGTACGATATGCAGGAGCTTCCTGAGATAAAAGAATTTCTATAAAGAGGTTCTTTTTCCCCTTCAAGCCCCAGTCCCTGATGGCCTGGTCTAAACACAAAGGCTGTCCTGATTTTCCTGTCTCACTTTCTCTCCTTGCAGCTGGCAAGTTTGGAAAAGTTTAGGCAACGCAATACAGGGAACTGTTTTCCTCAGCCAGAGCTCACATGGCTGCAGCCCTGTTTGGTGGCCCCAGGTCAGCTCGGCCTCCCCTGAGCTCAGAGCAACCCACAGGCCACAGCAACGGGTGTGGAGTGGCAGGAAGGAGCTGCCGCAGCTCCATGCAGCCTCCCGGCCCCCAGCCATGATTCTGGGGTTGGTGACACACATTTGGCAGCAAATTAAACTGGGACAGTCAAAGCCGTAGGCTGTTCTCAGCCTCCCCCCCCACCTCCTTGGTGGCAGAAAGGGCTCACTGGCACTTCCTCCAGCCACTGTGGTTTGCAGTGGGCTGAAGAGCGAGTGCCCAGCCTGGTGAGGGTCCCTATCCTGGAAACTGACCCCGGGGAATGGGTGCCAGCAACCCAGAGGCCTGCAAGGCACCAGCACTTTGCACCTTCAACCATTTTCAGCTATTTTATCATTTGAAGGAGCCAGAGCCATTCATTTGCATCCCTGCCTGCTGCCCCATGGGTGTCAGATTGCTGGCATGGGAAGGGCTTTTGACACCAAGTTCCTCCCTGATTCAGTGTATTGTTAATCCAGAACTGAGCCATTAACAGGCACAGGTTTCTCCCAAGGCCACATCATTATAAATGTCTGTAACTTCCCTCTCCCCAGCTATAGTTTAAGCCTCTGGCTTCCAGTCCTAACTCTCTAATGAGATTAACTGGTCCTCCAGTCTCTTTCTGACGTCTCTGAATCTTCCCAGTGGAAAGGTTAAGGCATCTTCCTCTTTAGGTAGTTGATCCTCTGGGTCCATCATGCTGCTGTGGGCTCTTTCCTGAGCCCTGGGCTGGGAAGGGAGAGGCAGGAAGCCGCGGTGTGGGCTCCTGGATTCTTGATCCACTCACACATTCCAGGTCCAGCTTCATGGCCTATGATGGGCACCTGCTGTGCTGTTCCATAGGCTCATTTTTCCCTCCTCAACCCCAAGACTTGGGGTGGGCACTGTCCATGAGCCAGCGCAGGTGCTTGGTGTACCGTTGGTGCTGTGCTGATAATGCTGGGACATGATCCCCTCCGAGACAAGCAGGACACCAGGCTGAGGAGGGAAGCAAGAAAGTTACAGTGGGGGAAAAGAAGCATAGGGCTGGTTGGGTTTGCGGTAGATTTGTGTATCAGGATCTCCCACCGCAGCCTCTTTATGAGCTCCTTAAGCCTCTTGCTGCATGATGCCTGCATATCCCCACCCCTATCTCCATTCGCACCACCATGCCCATCTCCATTCTTGTGCTCACTCCCCTCCCCATCCTCATTCCCATTCCCATTCCTATCTCTGTCCCCATTTCAGTCCCTGTCTTCATTCCCATTCCCATTCTTGTCCCTATCCCCATACCAATGCCCAGTGCCCAATGCCCAATGCCCAATGCCCAATCCTATTCCCTTCTGCTTTCCTGTCACCATCCCCATCTGTGTCCCCATTCCCATCCCAATCCCCATCCCTGTCCTGAACTCCATCTCTATCCCTGTGCCCATGTCCATGACCATTCCTTCCCCATCCTGGTCCCCAACCCTGTCCTCATCCTCTCTCCTCCTCCCCAGCCCTGCCAAATCACAATGACAAAACGGCCAGGCTGCTCCCAACTGCCTCAGCACAACCCACGTCAGCCACATGCTTAAGCCATCTGTCTCTGTCTCGCCTGCCGTCTCACACCTTGTGCTCAGGGTGAGGTGTCCCCATCTCTTCTGCCTTGCTGGCCAGCTGCCCCCGCACCTTCAGTGCAAGCCCCTGCTCCCCCGCTGGCAGCTGCTCTGTAGGGAAGCAAAAGCAATCCCTTTTGGGGTCTTCCCTTACAGGTGCACCCATAGTAGCCCCTGAGACTCTCCATCATTGCTGGGCTATGGTGAGGGCAGCGATATCCCTGGCAGAGGCTGGGCCCAGAGATGTTGCTCCTAAGCTCTTCTGGGTTCATCTCTCTGGCCATGGGGTCAGCTGGAGTCAATGACTTGCCAAGCAGGATGAGGCCTGGCACCTGTGGAGGAGGTGGTCAGTGCCTGTGATTCATTCTGCCAACCTTGTTATGTCCCAGCTGGCCACCAGGTCATGGTATCTTGTGCAAGAGGATGGAGGGGACATCATAAGACCTGGTGGTCTGGCTGCCCTGGACGGGGKCTTAGCAAACTGAGAGAGATGTTGAATCTGTGGGCTGCAGGGAGGGAGACCGGAGGGAGTCAGCCCTGACACCTCCCACCATGCTGTTTGGAGGGTGGAAGCCCCAACTAGGTCTACTCTATGAGGGACTGGCACTGGAGCCTGCCTTGATGGGCTGCTCAGAGAGGCAAGTGGCATGAACTTCATCATGCTCGCTGCCAGAGCATCTGTGGGCCTAATTCTGCTCTGAGAGGGGGGTCCTGCCTTGAGGGAACCCTGAAGGGCTGAGGTAGAGGGGCTTACAAAGATTTGCCCAACAAGGATGAGGCAAGGAGGGCTGGATGTGCCCAGCAAGGATGAGGCAGGGACAGAACTGAACTATTGAAGCTGAATAATGCTGGCTCCCCAGTGGATGGGAGAGTCTGGCCCAGGCTGAGTTTTGCTTGGGAAATGAGGAAGACTCATGTTACCAAGCTGGGATGAGCCATATGACCTCTCTACATTAGCCCAGGGACCAGTCTACTACTTCTCACCAGGCTCATGGAGCCTGCCAGAGTCTGGTGGCCCACT
The DNA here is from genome assembly GCF_003343005.1 of Rhea americana. Taxonomy (NCBI): domain Eukaryota; kingdom Metazoa; phylum Chordata; class Aves; order Rheiformes; family Rheidae; genus Rhea; species Rhea americana. The sequence goes on from NW_028186772.1 coordinate 20,786, forward strand.
TGCCCCTTCTGCCAGGGCATCAGAGCCTCAGTCCTGTGGCTCAGCTGTGGGAGCCTCTGCACCCTAGCGGCTCCAGGGTGCTGCCTGCACCCTGGCACTCAGATAAGGTGGCTCAGGGCTGGGAGCCCTCCAAGATACCCCTGGGGCCTCATGCTAGCAGGATGAAAAATTTTGCCATCCGCGCCGGCTGGCAGGAATTTACTTTGGTGTCACGCTGTTATGGGAAGCATTTCTGCTTTTTATAACCCTACTGACGCTTCCCAGCTGCCAGCACTATGCCAGCAAGCCTGCCTGTGCTGCCCAGCCCCATGACTCCAACTCTGCCTGGCTTGCAGCGAGGCAGCCTGGGGAAGGGGGGTTATGCCCCCAGGCTTGGGGCTACCAGTGGTCTGGGAGACTGCCAGTGCCCAAGATGGGCACAGTGCAAGTGGGGATGCAGCCAGGCTGTATGGGGACAAGATTTTTTGATGGTGGGAGCTGGGGGTGAGGAAGGGCTAGGGGGGCAGGGGTCAGGCTGCTGCACAGCCTGTCTGACCTGCGCAGCTGCATAGCTTGTCTCAGGCTATTAAACAAACTTGCTTCATCTCTTCCCCCTCCTCTTTGCCCCCTTCTCGCCAGCCAGGTAGCTGTTTAACCCTCTTCTGCCCTGCTCCTTGGCTGCCAGCTTTGACCCTTTGGAAAGCAGCATCCATCCCTGACTGCACCCCAATACCTGGGGCATGTAGGAGCTTTGCCTCTTGGGGCAGATGGGTGTGAGTTCAGAGGCTGGGCCTCCCCTGACCCATACCAACCAACTGTTCTTTCCATTCTACTACAGAAGAGATGGTATTGGGTACCCTGGCCTGCAGGAGATCAGCAGCTACTGGTCTCCCTTGCAGATCGGGGACAGCAAAGCAGGCAGGTGTGAGCCAGGGCAGCAGGAGGATTGGCTCATTCTCTTCCTGATGCTGCTGAGAATGGCCTGTGTTGGTGCTCAGAGTGGCCAATACCGTCAGCTCTTGCTTCTAGCCCTGCTCCCTCAGCTGCCTAACAAACTGACAGGAATGACCTCCCTCTGCCTCAGCCTCTGCTCTTCAAAGCCTTTGGAGATGCCAACCCGTTTAATGTTTAATCCAAGGCTGCTCATGGTCCAGGAAACTGTGCAGGGGGATGGGGGGAAAGAGGCAAGATTTACCCCTCCAGCCACAGGACAGGACCCAGGGCTGGTTTCTTGCTGATCCTACCCTTACAGAGAGCCATGCAGGACTGTGCAGGGCAGTTGGGCTCTGTTGTAGATGGGCAGAGATCAACTTAGGCATGAAGCAGCTCCAGGTTGGATAGCCAAGGGCAGAAATCAGGGCAGAAGCTGGGTTAAGAAATGCTGTTGGATCCCCTTAACTCTGCCTCTTGCTCCTTGCTCTGGGCAGCAACCAAATACATCCAGAGCTTTCTCTAGACCGAATGAAAATAATCTTGAAAGGCTGACCTGAAGAAGCCATGCTCTGATGTGTCCCRAACCACTGTGAAGTGAAGGGACCGTGTCCATACCCTCCCTGGCAATTATCTGCACCGTTGAGCTACAGCTGGGTACTGTGTGGCCCTCAGCACCTTCTTGTTCACCCTCTGCCTCCCACACTCTCTCCTGCAGTTGTTTGGAATATCTGGGCCATTGCCTCTCTGGACATGGTGACAAACGCTTTCTTCATTGGGGTTTATTATTATAAGAGCATGGAGGCAGTTCTGGCCAACTTTCCACTCAGGGCCAGGCCAGCAGCTATTGGGAACCGCTTGACACCACCTCCCTGGGACCAGGGCAGAGCTATTCCCCTCACAGCACCACATGCCATGAGCACTGAGGGTCCAAGTGCCCTGGGGTTACCCCTGGGGCCTCACACCCTGCAGCAGCCAACAGGTTGGAGCCAGGACTGCAGGGTGAAAGACAGGTGGAGGGTAAGTCCTTGGTTCTAAATGGGGAAAGAGGCTGAGCATGAGGTCCTTCAGACTACAGAGATGGAGGGGTTTGCTAGGAGTCCCGCTGAGCCTCCTACCACCTGGATGGGGGAGGGTCCCATGGGAAACTTTACTTCTACCCTGTGGGAAGCTGCTCTGTGCCCTGGCAAGGATGCAGTGGGCTGGAGCACCACGGGCTTGGTGATAGATGGCTGAGCCGTGGGCTTGCCAAGGCCTGCATGTTTGGACAGCTCCATGTTTTTCTTGGCAGGAGCAGGGATGTCATCTCCTCTGCCTCGCAGTGTCATGAGCCGAGAAAGCCACAGAGGGCTGTGCTGGAACTGGTGTCAGAAAGGGTTCCCTGGCAGCAGCAGAGACATCTGCCCCAGGCAGAGAGCAAGTTCCCAGCAAGATGAGAGGGTCAGCAGAGGGACCCAGGGTGCAGTTTGGGCAATATGGGGAGAGGAGCATGGGCTCCCAGAACCAGGCCAAACATTCTGTGCTAGGTGCAAAGAAGATATAGTAGCCTGAATGTGTCCTGCATGTAGAGGTCCCATCATGAAGAGCTGCCCTGGGCACAGCCCCTCTACCCTGGCAAAATATGTGCTCTTGGGAAGAGGGTACCTCAGTCATCAAAACCTTTGTATCCCAATTTGCAGTTGGAGAAACAGGCATAAAAGGGAACCTCAATTCCCACACAGGCTCACTGCTGGATGCAGTCTCTATTGCAGGTATGGCTTCAAGGCCCTACTCCATCACAGTTTTGTTTATGCTCAGTGACCTTCAGGCTGAGCTGCAGCACTCGATCTCGGGCTTAGTGGGTTTTCCTTGGCTCTCTGAAGGTGTCATAGCACACTGTTTGTCACAGCTCTTCTCTGTCAGCTACAGCCACTGGCTGGAGGACAGAGCACCAGCTAGCAGGGGCTCCTGAACCTCTTGGGTCAGTCTGACTCAGCCTGCTTGCAGGGTGCTGTGGCATCAGCTCAGGGCTCACCATGGTAGTGTCCTTGGGAGAAGTCTTGGGCAGGCTCAAAAAGCCTCCCTGTGCACAGCTTCTATCTTCATGTTATCTCACAGAAGACTAAAAGTTGGTACCTTGCAGATGAGTAGAAACCTGCAGAACTCCCTGCTACAGGAGGCTGAAGCTACACAGATTAAAACAGAGATGGCAGGTCATCTGCTCAGAGCGATTATAGTAAGGGTAAAACCTACTCAAGGGCTTTGGGAAGAGACATGTGCTCCATAAGGGCTACAGACAACCCATTTCCCAAGGATCATAAATGTCCTGCACAGAAACTTGGGAAAGCAGCCATTTGTTCCCAGGATGGAGATGGGCTGCTGAATTAGTTGTTCTGAGCATACATTAATAAGGCAGAGGGTTCCAGGTACTGGGGCAGCCCAAAATGCTCTGCAGCAGAGGCATAACCACCTGGCTGACTCTCAAACACCCTGGGGCAGGAGGTTTGGGGCAGGAGGCAAGGACACTACCAGAAAAAGCAGAGATATTCTTTGGCATCTCTTGTGATTGCACTGCCGAAGGCTGTTGACTTATTCTGCAGCTGCAGAGCTAAAGGCAATGCTGCAGAGGCGTCTTGCCACACTGTTGATGTAGGTGGTAGAAGAAGTCTTGGGGAGCCCCTGCTTCTGCCACCACGGCTGCAGGAATGGCAATCTGATCCTGTTTTTCCAGGAATCAGTTGCCATTAGAACATGAAAGGCAGCAATTCTGCATCCCAACTGGCCTGCCCCCAGCAGATTGATGCAGAGCCGAGCTTGGAAGTTGACTTGTGTGAAGAGCTGCTCTGCTGATAACAGAGAGGCTCTTGGCAGATGGATAGCCTCCTTCAGAGGTGGGTGCAGATCATGACAAGGCAGGGACCAAACACCATGGCTTGTCTGTGTCGAGAGCTACCCTGAGGCAGAGGAGGAGGCTTCCTGAATGAGGCCATCCCATGCATCTGTCTCACTTCCACCTCCCAGCCAGGGTCATCTGCAAGCATAATCAGGGATTGCAACCTCAGATACTGTTTGCATCCTTGGTGTGTTGCTCAGGCTTGCCACCCTTCACAGGCTGAGACTGGGTCCCTCAATCCCCATTATCAGGCTCTGCAAACCCCAGGTTAGCCTGTTAGCAGCTCTCATTAGCACAGGTCAGCCTTCCAGCTCTGCCTTTGCCACTGCCCTTCAGCAGAAAACACCTCTGCTGTGGAGATGGGCCTGGGAGGGTTTTCTTGGCAGGAGAAAAGCTTTCGTAGCTCCAGGAATGGATGAGAATTGTCCCAGGAGCATTCCTGCTGCTGGCAGGAGATCCTTACCCATGTAATGCCTCCAGCATGACATGCTTATGTGCTCTGTGCTGGGGAGTGGTTGAGCCCTGTGAAAGAGGGAATTGCCTGAGTAAGAGCTGCCCCAGTGACTTAGTGAGAGTGTGCTACTATTTGCAGAGCCTAGGACATTTCACTCCATGATCACACTCCAGTTCTCCCAAGAGGCCCCTGCGGCTCGGTACAGCAGTGCTAACATATAAGGCCTGCCTGGGGCTGTGGGTAGGGGAAGTCTGGTGCTGCCTATGCCAAGGCCGGGGGATCTGCAAGCAAGAGGCTCCACTCTGTCCCTTTGCTAGTTTCTGGGACAGAGGGATTAGTGGAATGTTCTGCCTCAGCTGCAGTTTGGATGGCAGCGAGGTTGTCCACCCTTCCAGTTCCCTGTGCTCCCTGCCCTGGGGAAAGGAGTCAACTGCCATGCTTGCTTTCCTGGATGTGTTCCCTAGTTTGGGACATCCCAACAACATGAGGTGTCACTGTCTTTCCAGGACCACTTGGTTTCTGCTTCCTTCTCCTTCCTTGTTTTTTGGAAAGACAGTCCATCCCTTCCCCTGTCCTGTCCCCACTGCCCTGCACAAGTCCATGGCCCAGCACTCTCTGCTGTAGTTGGAGCTTCGTGGTGTGCCTGATCATGACCACGCATCCCCGGTGTTCTCCAGCCCACACGCACACACGTAAGGGACCACAGCTGCGCAGCTCCACGTGTTGCTATGGGAACAGGCGGGAGCTGTGCTAATGGAAAACAGACCTGGGATTATGGTCCCTGTCAGTGAGATGAGCCTGAGTGCTCTGCTCCCCTAGCTTGCACAGTCAGGCAAGATATTGAGCACTGGTAGTAAGGGCATGTGCAGAGGTACTCTCCTGTCTGCTTTGCCATGGGGTCACATATGGTGCCCTGGGTATTCTGTGAACCTCGCCATGTTGGCAGGCCAGGCCATGAGTGATGCTAGGGCACAGGGACATGCATGGGGCAGCAGTGACATATCAGAGCAGAGGCCACTGTGAGAGTATAGCTGTGCTAAGAGACTTAGCTGTCCCTTCCACCATGTCCCCCAGGTATGCAAGATTTAGAAATAACAATGAATTCATAATAATACAGAATCCTTTCCCTGCTCCCATCTGCTCCACAGCAGGACCTTGACCCAGGGCCATGCTACACAGGTCATGTGGGAGGCATGCGCTGGCACAAGAACAGCCACAGGTTGGATCAACACACCAGGACCTGAGCCATGGGGCCAGCAAAGCCACCATCTTCACTGCAACAGGCAGCATTGGACTCCTGGCAGTCTTGCCCCCCGCCCCCTCACCTGCTGATTGGATTCTGTTTCTAGCCCCCACAACTGCAGGAAAAAGGCTTGAAATCATATGTATAGACATCTGCAGTTGCAGCCAATGAGAGGGGTAAATATACCTATGGGAGAACAGAGAGAGAATCAGATAGCTTGAGATTTTTAAGCTAATCTCATGATTTTCTGGGGCTCCTGAGGACCTTCAAAAGCCTGAGAAGACAACATGGGCAATCTGGCTACAGAAGATGGGAACTAAAAGCTCTGGGATATGGTCCTGACATGCTGATGTACCACATAAGTGGGTTAGTGGCACAGCCATGGGCATCAGAGGGTATTGAGGAACAGAAATGGCAGTGGGAATGACCCAAGGGCTGGAAGAAATTGGGACATCTCTGTGCATGTTGGTCTTCAAAGATAAGTTTGACCAGAAGCTGGATCAGATTGCAGGGAGAAAATAGTAGCACTAAGTGGTGACTTGGCCTATTGCAGAGAGACTCAGTAAGAGCTGGGGGTGGGAGGCTGAAACTGGAGCAGAGAGAAGGCAATGGGTCCTTGTGGCTGGAGCAACCAAGCCTGCATCTAGACTTTCCAACCCAGAAAATGCGGCAGGGCATGAGGAATGCTGCTCTCTTTGAGAAGCTCTTGATGGAGACGAGATATGCTCAGGGACGACAGATCTGGAGGAGATGGTTGCAGCACTGCAGCAGCAGGCATCAGCTGCTCATTGGCCTGCCAAGCCCCCCATTTTTCCTGGCTTCCCGCACACCTCCTCACTGATGTCCCCTCTCAGTAGCCTCTCCCAGGTCAGCAGAGGATGTGGCGTACGGAGCACCATGAGGAGACCAGAGCCACACGTGGGCAAACAGTGAGGGGTTGGCAAGGGGGCTCAGGGCTTCCAGTCCTCTGCTTAGACACTTCTGTCACTGACATTTGCCGCTCTATATCCCAGTGTGAATCCAGAGCCCAGACTGGGTTTGCGCTGGGAGGGTTTCCCATGAACCCTAGGAGGCTAGGGGAACTGAGAGAGTCCTCTCCTGATCCTTGTGGGTTAGGAAAGCTGGGGATGGGCTATGTTGATCCCTCTTCTTCCCCCTCCCCCCATCAAAACCCCATTGGGTGCCCTCCTCTCTCCCTGAATCACAGCCTGCATCTCACCTTCATTTCCCAACCGGCGGAAAGCTGTCGAAAGGATGCTCCTGCTCCCAATGGAGGCAGGTCACCATGGCAACTGGCAGGCATGATAGGGGAAGCAGGATCTGACCCCTATCACCTTACCATTCCCATCTCTCTCCCCACCAYGGACTGCTTCCCAACACTGTGGCATCCCATGGCCCAAACTCAGCCTGCACTCAAAGGCTAGGATTCAACATCTGCCCAATATATCTCTGCTCAAGGCCGTAAGATCAGCAGAAGACAGCTGCAGAGCAAGGACAGCCTGAGGGCTCCCCATTCCCATGGTCACTCTGCCTCCAGGTGCTGTTGGAGGACCAGCCAGCCAACGCCAAGTGTCAGCACACTGTGTCTGTCCCTTCCCTTCACAGCTCATCTGGAAGCTTCCTCCTCATCATGCCCTTCACAACTGTCCCTCTTCAGCTGCTGCCTGAACTTCAAAGCCTACAAAGGACACACAACCTGGAGCGTTTCTTCTCTGAATTGTTTCCAGCGCAGAGAAGATGCTTTCAAAGCCCTTGGCCCTTCTCCCCTCCTCTGCAGGGTAATTTCCATTTCCAAAACATGCAAAAGAGTCTTTTTCCTCTTTGTTTCTCTTCTGGTTCGCACTTTTTCCCCCCCTCTGTCTTTGTCAGCTAAAAATATGCAACCCATCAGGGAGGGTGGCTGAGGGAGTCACAGCACTGAAGGTTAATGAAGATCCTGACTGCTGTGGGTAAATGCCAGGTAGAGAGAGCTTCCAGAGGGAGTCAGGGACTTTTTCCCAGGCTTTTTTTTTTTTTTTTTTTTTTTTTGGAGGGGGGGTCCTGCCCCAAGAGACCCCTTTCCCCAGAGTTGGCGTCTGGAACTTTAGATCTGTCATGGCAAGGACATATGTGGAGAAATGTTGGATGCTGAGGGCCGGATTTCAAACCTGCTTGAGACATGAAGCCAGTAAACCGTGAAAACACTTCTGCTCTACCAGAGCATAAATGTGTCACATTGTGAAAGCCAAAGGGGTCAGATCTGGCTGGAAGAAAGCCAGTCTGTCCTTAGAGTGAGTGGTGTAAGTTGGCTTTCCACCTGGAGCCAAATGTGCTTGAACTGGCAGCACATAGACCATACTGGGGGCCAGGCATACCCTGATCTGTGTCCTGGTGTGTAGCAAAGAAATACCCATCACAAGCATCTTCAGTGCAGCAATGAGCTTTCGTGAAGGCCAAATTGGCCAAATTTTTATCCTGGTGAGGGGAACTCAAGCCTATATTACAGAGATCAGAGAAGCTCAGGAGGAGATGCAGGGCTGGGGGTAGGCAGGCAAACAGTGAGTGGTCCCAGGAATGCTGGTCAAGTGTGGGAGGGATATAAGTGACTGAGGAAGAGGAAGGACATGATTTCCCTAATATCCTGCTCCACCACAGAAGCAAATGGAGAAGAAAAACAACCCAAGGCTAGTTGTTCTCTGAAGAAACTGTTAGGAGCTGAGAGACACTGAGTGGTGCCAAAGCAAGTAGGGAAATTAAATTGTGATGAATCACTCAGAGCAGGCAGCATTCACCTGAGCTACAGCAGGAAGGAGCTGTGCTGCTAATGCAAACATGCCATGTACCACATGAGGCAGAGCTGACCCCAAGAGCAGCAGGAATGCGAGCACGCCCCTCTAGAAAAAATAATTGCTGCAGGTAATCCCAGCCCTGTCACTCCACTGAGCTCATGTTTGTGAGCACAAGAACCCTGTTGTGCTGAGCACCAGCTGTGTGGTGTAGGAGACGGGCTCTCTTCTTTGCAACCTTTCAAGCAAACTCAGACAAACAAGTTTTCAGGCTCACAGGCCCTTAATTTTCGGTCTCAGCCAGGTGTGCAAAAAGGCCATGGGCCTCAAAGCTGATTTTTTTTTTCTTCTTTTCCATCAAGGATGTGAACTTTGCAGAGAGATTCAAGGCTAAGTTCACAAGAAATTTTGTTAACACTCAGTTAATAACCATCCATGGGTCTTGCACTGCAGATGATGACCCCATGCCAAGGAACATCTCTGCCACACAAGATGTACGGGAAGCTTTGCATCACCTGTGAAGTCAAGGACCCTTTCCCGGACCAGGCTCTCCTGGGATTTGAGGTGCAGGGGGCCAGGACACCAAAGTAGGAGCAATTTTGCCAGAGAGGTGCTAGATAGTTTCAGGTAGCAGAATACCTCCTTTTAGTAGTCAGCCCATGGGGACAAAGATTTTCTGCCATTTCCAACAGAACTGAGAGCAAATTGTGGAGAATAGGATCTGGCACACTGTATGGGGCACCAGGAGATGCACAGTTGAAAGAGAGGAAGATGGCCCAGGATACAGCACGTGCAGCAATGARTCTTACCAAGGCTGCTTGCAATGCTCCTTGGATGCAGGAAGAGTAGGGGAAGCCTGTTGTGGATTCAAACCCAGTTACGGGGCAGGAAGCAAACAGTAGGAAAAAATTCCCTGTGCAAGATGAGGTTAATAGCAGGTGGCCCCAGAGAAGAACCAGGCCTGATATTGGTCAGGATCTTTATTGGTGCTCTGGGAGGGAGGTGGTGAGGAACAGGGAGGTGGCAAGGTTGGTGATGATACACAGCTGTTTCACTCCTTCCAGTCCTGAAAAACACAGACTCAGGCAGGAAGATCCTGGTGTAGAAGACACTAAGGTTGAGGCTGGAGGTGGTCAGCCACCTCCTCAAAGCAGGGTGGCCTCTAAGTTGAGGGCTAGATTCACGAATGTTCTAGCCATGCAGGCAGATGCAGTGGCTGTGGCCATGTCACTAAGCCTCTCTTCTTTTTGACYGAGTGCCAGGCAGCAAAGGCGGGCTGCCTCTCACCAGATGCTGAGTGCCCCCAACTCTTCGGGGCAGCTCTGAGGTTGGGGTGGGGGGTGATCTATGGGGTTTCAGGCACATCTGCAGCCTGGAACAGCATGCCTGTGCATCAAGTCTGTTCTTGGAAATGGCCCTGGGCATCATTGTACTTGGACAAAGGGGGACTTCTGGTCCAGGTCTGTGGAGAATAGACACATACCCCATGGATGAAGGGGCTGGCCTGACAGACAGATGGCAGCCAGCTGGCCACTATGCATATTGGCTTAGTGAATGGATGGACACATGCTGGGAGGGATGAAGCTGGATGGGCGAGGGACAATGAGCAGATACTGTGGCCAGCCAGGCTGGCTGTATAGCTGCTGGCAGGATAGCTCACCATGGGTGAGCCTGTGGAAGGGGCATACTTTGTATGGACAGACAGATGGATGGATTGATGGAGGCCAAGTGTGGAGGGACATATGTCACCATGGCATAAGTGGGTAGCTGGGGCAGTGCAGCTGGGGCAGAAAGATGGACCCTCACCCTCCATACAGCTGACTGGTGCCTCCCAGGCTGGGGACCTGGGAAGGAGTGCTGGAGCTGCTATGCCCTGAGGGCTGGCTGTAGAGCAGAATGGGAAGCAGAGCCTGTGAGGAGGAGAACAGCATTGGGCAAATCACATTGCTCTCTCCACGGCACACTCAGCCCCACACCTTTGCTTTCCTGTAACAACTCCTGTGCCAATGAAAAGCCTTTTAATACTTATTACTCTGTATTAGCTCTCCTCAATAACAGCACCAGATGCCAGATAGGGGGATCCCATGAGAGTACTCATTAGATGCTTGTTCCAGAGCCTGTTCCAGGCACCCTGAATGGGGTGCCCCAGATGCAGATCTGCCCCCACTCAGAGCCTGCTGGGCTCAGCCATGCACTCCCAGCATCCTGCAAGCCAGACCAGGCACCCACTGGGCAGATCACCAATCTGTGAAAATCCCACCCTGGACACTGCTGTAGGCCATGGGCACACAACAACAAGAATGTGCCAGATGACACTAGGCTGGGGTGCTTGGGCAGATGGGAGGTGAAACAATGCTAGGAAGAGTTGGAACATCTTCACAGGGCACAGTGTTAAGTGCACTGTGCTGAGAAGAGGAGGAAGCAGTGGATGTCACATGTGCTTTCAAGGAGTCAGGGGACATGCCAAACCTGGACATGGGTGAAACTGTGGCTCCGTGTATCCTGGCACAGCTTTGACCATGGCACAATCAGCCCAGTTTAAGCTCCTATCCTTCTCTGGGCTGGGGGTAGACATCGGAGCGGGGAGCAGAGGCAGGACTGCAGCATAGCAACAGGTAGGGGTTTTCCTTCACAGATCCCCCAGACAGGGAAGGAAGTGAGTTTGGMTCCAAATGCCTTAAGAGCTACCACCAAAAGCTAGTAACTCTGGCAGAAAGCTGAGCTATAAGGAAGGAGCAAGAAAGACTCACCACATGTTAGAAAGCAGCAGGCCCAAGGAAGGCAGTATTTTGGAGAGATCACAAATTGCAGAGGGGCATCTGCCTCCCACTCCTGTGGCCCCATCTCCTAGCCGTTCATCTCTCTTCTCCCAGGAAAACTCCTGTCAGGAGAGTCACATTGCACAGAGTAAACTGAGGCACAGTGGGGTCAGCACTAGAACTGGGGTTTGTCTTCTCAAGTTGTACATGGGCTTGTTCTTCCTGGGAATGTGGAGATCCAGATTCACAGGTGGGTTTAACCCAGCACCAGGACTTGGCAGCTCAGGGTTTCACAGCAACAATTTTGCAAGTGAAACTCTCCCCAGGATCCAGAAGAGAAGGGTTCATGGGACTATGGGTCTCCTTCCCTGCCTGATGGAAAGGGAACTCTTGGCATGGCATTGCCTGAGCACAGCATTCAGAAAGCTGGCATCTCCTTAGCTACATGGGGATCTGTGCAGTGCTTAACCCACTAGCCCACAGGATCGAGGACACCCCAGCTCCTGGCAGCTCTCAGCCTGCCTGAGTGCCTGGAGCAGATGGCATCAGATGTCTGCAGCTGTGACACATCTTTTCATCTCCTTCCAGGCAGGGTCTCACTTTCATGTCACCTGCTGCCTTCTGGGATGGAGGCCAAGAGAGACGCAGGCAGGTTAGATATGTGAGATGTGGCCACTCTGCCCTCACGTCCTCTGGCTAGATGGGGCAGCGAGACTCCTGAGACAGCAGTCACTATGGAAGCAATGTCCTGCAACATGCACCTTGTTCCCGACTTCTCTGTCTGCCCCCACCCCCAGCAGCCTACCCAGCTCAGAGTGGGTTTAGCTAGGTTGGAGTCTGCCAAACATACCAGCAGCAAGACAGGTTCCAGATACTGTGGCCTTGCTCATGTTTTCTGGTGATAAAATGGCTAATTCAGCTAGCGTAGCAAAAGRTACAGTGGTTACAAGTGTCTCTTGGGCTTGGTATTCCATCTAGCTCCCCTGCATTATTTGCTTGCCAGCTGAGGAAGCCACAGTTGCCCTGTTGCAGGAGTAGCTGGTCTTCCTAATTAGTGATATTGCAGAACTTCCATTACCATCACTAAGTTCCAGAGTTAACATCCCTGGAGCCCTAGGGGGCAGTGCCTGACTCTAGGCCATGGCTGTCAGGTCTCTGCAGTGGCAAGCAGGAGGCATGACTCTCATTTTCAAGCTTTCCTTTGGACACATAAATGGCCAAAGCTGAGGACCAATGGTCACACACACTGGATGGTCTTGTCCATGCACACATGCATGAAGGAGTTTCTGGGCACTTGTGTGCTTGGGTACTTGGGCAGTACATACATTTGTGGGTTCTTGTGCAAAGGTTTGTGGGGAAGGTGGAGGGGGTGTGCTGGTTTCGGGTACATGTGTGTTTAGGAGCTTATGTGTGTGCACTTGAGAGCCGGGATGGACTGTACATGCCTGTGAGTCTGCAGCATCCCTTTGCTATGGTGTTTCTCAGCATGTTCAGCCTAACAAGTCAGCACATCAGAGTTAATTGAGGCAACAGGAAGCAAAACTTGTCATTAAGGAAAGTGCTGCAGCAGGTATTCCTGGTGGCTGGAAAGAAGCTGCCTGTCCCCCCAGGCTGACTGCAGCCCCCGCAGGGGACAAGGACAGCCTGAATCCTGATGAAGAGAGGTGTCCTGTATGCACTGCTAATGAGAACATAGCCCTGACCAAGGGCCAGCAGTGTTAGCAAAGGCAGCCAGGAATACGGTGTGCTTGGAAATGGTGTCTCCAAGCCAGGATACAATAGAGATATCTGCATGCCAACCCTGTGGCCTTACACAAGGTTCCCACCCCAGGCTGGGTAGTGTGATGGGTTACCCCGCTGAAATGCCAGCCCTGGCTCCAGCCAAGTTGCGGGGAGTCTGTCTGCACTGTCGGTCTGCTCCAGAGAACACCTGGAAATGTAACCTCCTGGGTTGGAGAGTGTGGTGGGAGCATCTGGCCAGCGACGGGTTCAGTGTCAGTGCTGCATGCCAGAGGGCTGGTGAACAAAGGCACTTCGAGGAGGATTTAGGGAGTAAATAATATGGCCTTGTTCTCTGAGGCAGGGACTAGCAAGAGGGTGCTGAGCCCTGGGCCTGGTGGCATGCCTGCAGCCCTGCCCCCAGTCCTGTCTACACCCTTGGCTGCATTCCTACCCACCGCCCCTGCCATGCACCCCTGCACCCAACCCTTGCATGCATCCCTGCCTACGGCCCTTCCCATAGCCCTACCTGCACCTCTGCCTGCAAATCGGCCTGCAGCCCCTGACTGTGTATCAGTCTGCTGTGTGGGCCTGCTACTGAATGGGGCAGGAGCCCTAGAGATGAAGGCTACAGAGAAGGCAGAATTACTGAATGCCTTCTTTGCTTCAGTCTTCCAAGGGCAGYCCTCAAGAATCCCAGAGCGTGGAGACCACAGAGAAAGTCTGGAGAAAGGAAGACTTTCCTTTGGTTGAGGAGGATAGGATTAGAGATCTTCTGGGCAAACTTGACATTCACAAAYTCATGGGCCTGGATGGGATGCAGCCACAGGTACTGAGGGAGATGGCGGATGTTGTTGCCAGGCCTCTCTCCATCATCTTTGAAAGGTCCTGGAGAACTGGAGAGGTGCCCAAGGACTGGAAGAAAGCCAGTGTCACTCCAGTCTTCCAAAAGGACAGGAGGAAGGACCCAGGCAACTACAGGCTGGTCAGCCTCACCTGCATCCCAGGAAAGGTGACGGAACACCTCATTCTGGATGTCATCTCCAAGCATATGGAGGATAAGAAGGTGTTCAGGAGTAGCCAGCATGGACTCATCAAGGGGAAATCCTGATTAACCAATCTGATAGCCTTCTATGAAGGAACGACTAGCTGAGTACATGAGGGAAGAGCAGTGATTATTGTCTTCCTCGACTTCAGCAAGGCTTTTGACACTGTCTCCCATAACATCCTCAGAGGGAAGCTCAGAAGGTGTGGGCTAGATGAGTACACAGTGAGGTGGCTTGAGAACTGGCTGAAAGGCAGAGCTCAGAGGGTTATCATCAGTGTCACACAGTCTAGTTGGAGGCCTGTGGCTAGTGGAGTCCCCCAAGGCTCAGTACTGGCTCCCATGCTGTTCAGCTTCTTCATCAATGACCTGGACGAAAGGACAGAGTGCCTCCTCAGCAAGTCTGCTGATGATAGCAAGCTGTGAGGAGTGGCTGATACAGCTGAGGGCTGTGCTGCCATTCAGAGAGACCTGGCCAGACTGGAGAGCTGGGCRGAGAGGAACCTCCTGAGGTTCAACAAGGGCACGTGCAGGGTCCTGCACCTAGGGAGAAATAACCCTAGGCACCAATACAAGCTGGGGGCTGAGCTGCTGGAAAGCAGCTCTGCAGAGAAGGGCCTGGCAGTGCTGGTGGATGACAAACTGACTATGAGCCAGCCATGTGCCCTTGTGGCCAGGAAGGCCAGTGGTATCCTGGGCTGCATTAGGAAGACTGTTGCTAGCAGGTTGAGGGAGGTCTTCCTGCCCCTCTGCTCAGCGCTGGTGAGGTCACATCTTGAGTACTGTGTCCAGTTCTGGGCTCCCCAGTACAAGAGACGTGGAGCTACTAGAGAGAGTCCAGCATAGGGCTGTGAAGATGATCAGAGGACTGCAGCATCTGCCCTATGAAGAGCAGCTGCGAGAGCTGGGCCTGTTTATCCTGGAGAAGAGAAGCCTGAGGGAGGATCTTATCAATGGATATAGGTGTCTGAAGGGAGGGTATCAAGGGGATGGGGCTAAACTCTTTTCAGTTGTCCTGTGCGAAAGGATTAGAGGAAATGGGCAAAAACTGAATCACAGGAAGTTTCACCTGAATGTGAGAAGGAACGTCTTCACTGTGAGAGTGACAGAGCACTGGAAGAGGTTGCCCAGAGAGGTTGTGGAGTCTCCTTCTCTGGAGACATTCAAAACCCGCCTGAATGCAATCCTGTCTAACATGCTTTAGGTGACCCTGTTTGAGCAGGGTGGGGGGGCTGAAGTAGACGATCTCCAGATATCTCTTCCAACCTTACCCATTCTGTGATTCTTGCCAGGCAGCCCTGCCCACAGCCTGGAGTCCGGCAGCCTGCCTACACCCTTGCTACCACAACCCTGCCTGCTCAGCTTTGTTTACGCAGATGCTCATGCCTGTTTCTTGTAACATGAGCCAGGATCTACAGGAATGTGGCGTGGAGGGAGGGCGAGGACTGGGGGCAAGGGGCAGGAAAGGGGGGGGGGGACTGAAAACAGACCCTGGCACATGGCAGAGTGTGCCCTGCTCTGCTGCTCACCAGTGAAAATGGGGATTTCTCTGCTGAGTGTGAGACTTTGGCCTGCCTTTGCCTCAGGGCCTGCCCCAGGCAACAACCTGTGAGCACATAGCTGTGTCCTCTCCCAGTAAGGTGCAAGAAACTCAGCCCCCCAGACTGGAGCAGGGACCAGCCTCCCTTTGGACATCCTCTGATCACTTCACCCCAAGCTGTGAATATAGTCATGGTAGGAGACTTGGATGGGATTAAAGCCTCTGCTGAGGTCTTCTAGGGGCATGGCATGCACCAAACATCACCCGGGCTGCAGAGTCCACAGCATCTCCTCGCATTGTACTGAGGTCCTGCCCTGGTGTTCTCCTACATGGGGACATCAGCAGGGATGATGCATGGCTGGGTCCTGTGACACCTGCCTCAGGGATATCAAGTCAGATGGGGGCATTGGGAGAATGTGTGCAGGTCTAGAGAAGCAGAGCAGGTTGGAAACTGGGGTTCTTCTTGGCAGGGCACCCAGCATCCATCCCTTCTGGCAATGGCTTGGATGCCTCAGGAGTCAGTTCTTGTGTTCCCTGGCCCCTGCAGCTACCCACCTCAGGGAACTATGGGCTACCCAAAGAAGTGATTTGGCTGCTTGTGAAAGGGAGTGTACTCATGGCTGGATATCTCTGGGAGAGGCTGAAAGGCACCATGTGGCTGGGATCCCAGTCAGGTCTCACAGAAGCTGGTTCCCTGTGTGGGCTCAGGTGAGACCCTGGCTGTGTTCCATCCGGGACAAAGTCTGGGGCATTGCAGGGTGCTGTGGTTTCTATGAGCAAGTGATACAAATGCTAGTGGTGAAAAGCAGAGGTCCGGGCAGGCAGCAGACTCCAGGCTCTGAGCTCACCCCTGTGGGACAGATCTGCTCTGGGGGAGAACAGCAGCACATGGCTCAAGTTCCATTTTCGTGTTGCAGCCCAGACCCACGGAAGGTTTAGGTCTTTCTCCTGCACTGCTCAGGACCTGTCTGAGCTACCCAGGGACAGAGTTGAAGCTGGGGCTTGCTGAGTACTTTTCTCTGCAGACAAAGCTGCGAGAAATGACAGCGCCAGCATAGCGGGATGGAGAAATTGGGCTCAGAAAAGGCATAGCCTCATGGCAGCCCCTGCACTTGGATCACAGGACCACTTGCCAGAAACTCCCTGAGGCTGGAGCTTCACATGAGGAGCTCGTTTTCCATTAGACACTCCCAAGCAGCATCTGGGAGACACTCTTGTGATAAATGGATGTGATCTCTGCGGCCCCAGCTGTTCTTCTGATGCTTACCTAAAAGATAGTTCCCTCAGGCCAGGTGTGCAAGGACTCCTAAGGTATTTGCTAAGRCCTGTCCTGTAGCTTAGAGAAGATAAGCAGCATGCCATGTCTCTGGGACCCTGGGGATTGGAACCCCTTGTCAGACATGACTCTGATGCTCAGGTGGATGTCACTCAGGGCCCCTTTCAAGTGCTGCTCTGAGGAAGACGTAATTAACATCAATTACACCATCCTCCCCCAACCAGCCCCATTTGATGTCACGTAAATTCATCTCAGGCCCCAGGAAGGAATTAAAAGACATTTGGGTTTGATGCAGAAGATGGCAGTAATGTCTTTGCACAGCACATGGGGTGGTCAGGGTCAAGGCCAGCGAGTGCTTTTTTTATTTAAGCTTCTTATTACCAAAGAGGCCCTGGATTGAGCTAAATCCCTCTGTGTTGGCCCAGCCTGAGCTGCTGCCTGGGAATAAATTTGTCTCCTCGGCCACTGGACTGGACGGTTGAGACCTGCCCCTCTCACAGACCTACCGTAAGAAATCAAATTTGAGTGCTTTGCCAGGCAGCTTTGAGCATTCCTCATCTCTCTTTCTGGGCCCTCCATCCCACGTGACCACACATGTCATGGCCTAACAGTCTTGGGGATCCTCCATGGTCCCTGCCCCAAGGGTGCAAGGACCTGCCCCTTCCCTTGCTGGACCTACTCAAACCCAGAGACTCCTGCTCCATCTCTTCCTCCCTGTTTTCATCTCTGGTTTCTCACACGACACTGAAAAGGTCACTTGGTCCCTGCCTCAGTTCACTGCCCTGAGTAAAATGGGCTCAGTACTCCTCAGATAACTGCACTGTGCAGGGGCAGGTAACCATTTATTGGAGTTAAATGGTCCCCAAACAATGGCCAGACAATACAGAGCTGCCAAAGCTGCCCTGTCAGCCCCTCCCCTGCCATTAGGTTCCAGAGTGAACACTCAGCAGAGAGGACAGAACAGCCATCTCCCAGCAGTGCTGTGAGCCTCTGCCTGCAGCCAGGCAGGCTGACCTGAAAGGATGAGAAGAAGTCTGCTTTGCTTGAGGCTGTCCTGCTCTCACTGCAAAAGACCACAGAGCTGGAAAGGAGTGGCTGCACCACAAAGCCTGCATGTCCACGAGCTCCCATACTCTACCTTCCTCCTCTACCCTCTTTCTCTAGGACGACATCCAAGCGTGAAAAGTGCGAACAGATCCCTCAAGGAATTGGCTATTGCAATGGGCACATTCAGCTTGAGGGTCAGGGATGAAACGTGCAATTGCTCTGTCCCATCCAGTAAGTGTTCACTCTGAAGCCTAATGGGGGGGCAATACCATATCCTGTGAGGAAGAAGCTATCTTTCTGGCACATAGCTTTATCCACTTCCCAGTCTTCCTCTCTGCCTCATCCCTCTCAAGACTCCAGCTTGTCCAGACCTGTACCTCTGCCCCACAAAGCCTCCCCCTAACTCCATGCATGGATCTCTCCTGTGACCTGGCCACCCCTGATTTCATTCATCAGCTGGCTTTCTCTTCCTCCCCCAAATTTCCCCTGTCTCTGCCTTGTCTGCCTTGCTGGCTCTTTCCCAGCTGGCTGTAGCGACTGTCTGTGCTGTAGCCATATGCAGAATGAAATACTCTGGAAGCACATGTCCCCCGCTGGGTTCGAACTCATGTTGCAGGAGACAAAGGGCTAATTTATTAGCTCCTAGCTCCCACTGCAGGGACTGGAGTGCTTAAGAGTTGATAACCTTATCACAGACACATTTCTAATTAATCTCATTAGTTTTTTTAAATAAACAACATATGGGCTGAAGCTAGGTGGCTTGGCCGGGACACATGTTGCCCGGGAACCATGTCCCTGGAGCAGTGGCGCTGGTGAGCTCAGGAGCCAGGGCAGGATGGATGCCACACACTTGGCATGGGTCAGAGGCCAGTGCTGATCTCGCATACCTATCCAGACCTAGGATGAACATTTTGAGATTGAGTGGGAAGCATCAAGCCCTCAGAGCTGCTAGGAGAGGCCAGAGAACCTCTGCACATCTGGGCTTGCTTCAGTCCTACTGTGCCGCTTTCCCCTCTGCACATCTGTCCTGCATGCTTGACCCTCCCTGCTGCACATCTATCCCATGCACCTAGCCCTTCTTGCTGCACAGCTGTCACATGTGCCCGGCCCTTCCCACTGTACATCATCCCCAAAGCCCAGGCCCTTAACTCCAGACTGGAAAAGTGTTTTGTGGTCTCCTTAGCAGCCTTAGGGCAGTCCAAATGGAGAACAGGCAGCCTTGTGTTTGTACCTGGCTCTCCTTCCCCTTCTGAAAAGGCCTATACTTTTAACCTCATGGTTTCCTGACCTCAGTGGTCCCCAGCCCTCCAAACACTAACATTAGTCTTGAGTTTCTCCTCTTAACTGCAGTGTGGGTGAACCTACAGTTCATATGGYGGTCAACACTCACCAGGTGTTACAAGAATCCTCCTGCCCTATCAGGGCTGTCCCCTTCCCCATACATCCTTCAAGGGCCTGTCCTGTTATTTGGCCCTGTGGGTGGGTTGCAGCAGAGTTATTTCTCTCACCCTCCCTGGGAGTAAGGGCTTGGCCCCCACAGGGCTGCCCAAAGCCCTATAGGTGCCTCTGGACACATCAGGCTGTGGCCYGGGGATGCCTATTTTGCTGGCAGCTCGTGAAGCTGTATGAGAGCCCATTGGTACGATGCCACAGCATTGCAGAGGAATTTGGTGGCCAGTGAGCATGTAGGACCCACTACATCATCTGGGATGGACTGAACAGCATAGCCTGAAGGAAAATCACTACTACTCATCTCCTACCATCATGGTATGGCCCATGAGATGGGCATGGGCTCAGTAATTTAGGAGTTGGGACAGCAAAAGAGGGGCTCATTAAGCATCTCCTGAGAGCATGGAGGAGATGAAGAGATGGTGCAGTACTCCATGGGGAGAAACAGGGGAACAACACAAGGGCAGGTCTGGACGCTGAAGTGCAAAGGCACCTTAACCACAGGTGTTAGGCACCCAAAGGGCACAATAGGGATGCTCCCAGGGAAGAGAAGGAAGTAGGCTCATGTGTGAGTCCTTTTGCTTCCCAGTCTGCAGCAGACAGCTGCTGCGGGGTAAGTAACCCTTGAATGGAGGACTTGCCATCCACCGCAGGCCCGTCCCTCTTTCCATCATCCGCCTGTCAGGTGGGGTTAAACTTGAGGGCGTCCATCCACCCACCATTTACCCATGCATGCATACATGCATTCACCCACACATCCATCCATCCATGCAGACATGTCTCCATCCATCCTTCTGTCCCATTCATCCACCCACTGATCCCTCTACCCACCCATCCTCCCCCCTTTCTATCCCATTCATCCACCCACCCATCCACCTTTGTGTCCATCCATCCCTCTGTCCCAGCCAGCCAGCCCATGCAGCCATCCCTAATCCAGGCACTGCAGACCTGTCAGCACATATATCTCCTTCCCATCTGAAGCATGCGTATCACTGGACCGTGAGCCACCCTGCAGCACATCATGAGCTCGGGGTGTTTGCAGTCTGTCTCCAGCTGAGGCACATTAGGTATTAACCTGTCTCCCTGGCCAGGGCTGCTAATGGGGTGCCCTGAGAGGGCACTTGCCTGCTCCTCTTCCTCTCAATCAATACCAGCCCCCCACTCAGCTGCTGCTGACATTTGTTATCTCTAAAATCCCACTTTGCTGATGGAAGAGCAAGGCAGGATGGCTCATCCCTGGGGAATGGCAAGCCAAGCGATAGCAAAATCATAGCAGTGAGGAGAAATTACCTTGCCTGAATTTTAAAAACTTTTCTCTGGAGTTGCCATGGTAACTGAAAGGTGCATCATGTTGCTGTGACAACTCCGAAACATCCAGGTTTTGCCTTGCAGGCTCCAAAGCAGCAGGTCTTGAGGAGGGAGTAGGGAGAGGGCAGGAGCCCAGTGCCGCAGACCAAGGGGAAGCATGGGCTCCAGGTACTCCTGGCCCATCTTCTTTTGGCCACTCCAGCACTATGTATGAGCTATGGCGTCTCACAGACACATGAAAGCCCCAGCAGCAGCTCTCAAGCCCCACTTGGAGGGGATTTGGGGCACCCAGCAATGCCTTTGGCTCAAAACCCACAGCTGACCATCAGTGGTGTWGTCTGAGCACACGTAAATCGCTTGGCCACAGAAATAGCCCCAATCAGAAGAGAAAAATAGCTGGTGACTCACTCAGAGTAATGGGTCCAAAATAGCCCCTCTGGAGCACTCCTAAAATTAGTTTCAGTCCCAGGAGGTCCTGGTTGCTGTGTCCTTTGCAGGGCACAGCCATGGCCGCAGTCCTGAGGCTGACTGGCTGCTGAAATCGCAGATGGTTCCCTCCAGCCCCTTCATTCTGGACCCCACAGCTCTTTCCTGGCAAGGCACAACTCCAACACTGGGCTTGAGGGCCAGCCTGGCCCTCTCACCACTCCCACACATCCTGCATCGCCCCATCCCATCCCTAGGCACCTTTGATCTGTGGATGTCCATCTTTGAGTTGGGCCCAGGAAAACATACCCCAAAAGACCTGAGTGGCTTCTGCAACCACAGGCTGCCACTTGGGACTTGTGGCCCCAAGATGTCCCATTCAGTGCTCTTGATCCTGGGCAAGAACAGAGTGCCACATAATCTAGTAACCAGCAAGCTAATGGGGTGCCAAGGACTTGCCACCTCATCCCACCCAATAGGGCAGGTTTCAGCCATCAGCTACCATGTAGGACAATCCTGCCCTGCTCACCAGGGGACAACCCTGTACCCTGACTGCAACAGAGAGGAGATCAAAATGGGGGGGATGGATGAGGGATTATTTTCCTACTGGAGGCTGCAAGCAGATTAGGTGTTTTCCAGAGATACCAAGTCTGCAGCGAATCTGGGCTTTCCAATAACAACTCACCACTAAGCCTCCACATTGCTGATCCCCGGCACAGCAAACAGTGGGGCAGCAAAATCCAGGCAGCAGGCGCTGGCACTTGTCAGGGCTTAAAGATTCGCGTCCTTTACTAGGGCATGGGGGTTACCCCAAGAGCAAACAGTGCTCCGTGCGTGTGGCTGAGAGCGCTCCTCTTGCCAGGCCAGCACTCCCATATGGGTTAGCAGTACCCAGTTAATTAGAGGAAGGAATGAATAATTCCTTTTTATAATGCAGCCTCGTGTGGCAGATGCTGTCTGCCTTGTCTCCACGCGCCGCACGCGGGAGCCCGTGTTATTATGCTCTCAGCAGAGTTATTTATACACTGGGACATTTTTCAAAGTGCCGCTTTGATGGTCTTCCACCAGCTCGGAAAAAAAAGTAGTCCATCCCAAAATAACTCGAGTGAAAGTCACAGCTCTTCATTACGCACATCTTCAACCAGGGGGCTCAGAGTGAGGGAGAGAACAAAAACTCATCACATTCCTCCCATCAAATCCACCCTTTTCAAATGCATTTCAAATCAGTTCAAACTGTGGCACTGGGTAGATAAGCACTAATGATACTGAATGCATGTGTCACCCTGACTCCCGCACTCAGGGGAGTTGGGCACATTAGCTCCTGGTGTGCCATGGAGGGGGGACAGAGCTGTCCCCCACATCATGTGCATCAGCTTTTAAGCCACCTCCAGAGACCACATCTATTTTAGTGGAAGCTAGGGCAGAGCTGTACCCCATGGGGCCATCTGCAATGTCCAGGTGCCCAGCTGTGGTGGGGCACTCTTGGGGGAACCACGGACCCTCCCTGCTCATAGCTTTGTCCATCATTTTCTGAACAAGTCAAACTGCAGGAAGCCCTGGAAGCATTTTCTCCCTCTGCCCCCAATAGACTTCACAGGAGGAGAAAAAGTGCCAAATATTTTTTCCAAGAAACTGCAGAAAAACCCAGCCCCTCTTTTCTCCCATCACACTTGCATGCACGCACCCCTCAGATCTGGTTGCTGTTAAAGGGGAAAAAATGAGATGTTTGTAGGTGGTGACAAATTCCTGTGAAAACGTTTTTGACATGAAGCCGTCTCCCATCCAAGTTGCCTTCTGATGGAGATGGCAAGCAGCTCCCACTGCTCTCACACCTGGCAAAAGGCCCAAGCTGCTCACCCCCAGCTCAGCTGTAGGCCAGGGAGCATCAGGCCTGGAGGGTAGCAGGGGTCCCACTTGCACATGAGACTGCCTTTGAGAAACCAGCGGGCACAGTGGCACTGAGCCAGAGGGCAGTGGGATGGAGGGCACTGTGCTGCCTGACCTCCTGCTCAGCACCAGGCTGATGCTCCACTGGGACTGCACTGCCTTCCCAGCTCTCTGACATATGCTGCCCTGCTCCAAAACAGAGTGATGTTCCCCAGATGTTTTCCTTGGATGCTCTCAGGAAAAGATGCATGGTGTGGCAAGTAGACCTTGGTGGAGGGACATGGGATGGGCCTGACAGGATGCTGTGCATGCAGTCCTGTAACCTAACTCCCTGCAGTCCCTGTGACACATGTGTGCATAGCATAACATGCAAGCAACCCAAGCACACACTTGTTGTGCCTACATGCCCCACAGGTACACAATCACAGGCCATGGACATACACACCTTGCCATGTATGGACTTGTTGGGCCCTTCTACTCTCATCCTGTTTGGGGATCACAGTGCTGTGCTGCTGGCTGAAACGCTAATCGGCTTAGAGACCCCAGACTTCCTATGTGATGTCCTGGGCCAGATAAAGAATCACCTGCATTTGCAACTGGCTTCTCCCAGCATCATGGGGCCCCAAATATGACGTAGTGATCCACTGTGGCTCACAGTCCTGCTGTCGCATAATCACAGAATCACAGAATGGTTGAGGTTGGAAGGGACCTCTGGATGTCACCTAGTCCAACCCGCCAGCTCAAACAGGGTCACCTAGAGCACATCAGACAGGATCGCATCCAGGCGAGTTTTAAGTATCTGCAGAGAAAGACACTCCACAAGCTGTTCCAGTGCTCTGTCACTCTCACAGTAAAGAAGTTCTTCCTCATATTTAGATGTAACTTCCTGTGGTTCAGTTTGTGTCTGTTACCTCTTGTCCTGTTCCTTGGCACCACTGAAGAATCCAGCCCCATACTCTGGACATTGATAAGATGTCATTGATGAAGAAGTTGAACAGGATGGGACCCAGTACTGAGCCCTGGGGTATGCCACAGGCCTCCAACTAGACTGTGTGACACTGATGATAACCCTTTGAGCTCTGCCTTTCAGCCAGTTCTCAAGCCACCTCACTGTGTACTCATCTAGCCCACACCTTCTGAGCTTACCTCTGAGGATGTTATGGGAGAGATAGCATCAAAAGCCTTGCTGAAGTCAAGGTACACAACGTCCACTGCTCTCCCATCATCTACCCAGCCAATCATTCCTTCGTAGAAGGCTATCAGATTGGTTAATCAGGATTTCCCCTTGATGAGTCCATGCTGGCTACTCCTGATCACCTTCTTATCCTCCATATGCTTGGAGATGACATCCAGAATGAGGTGTTCCGTCACCTTTCCTGGGATGCAGGTGAGGCTGACCAGCCAGCCTATAGTTGCCTGGGTCCTCCTTCTTGCCCTTTTGAAAGACTGGAGTGACACTGGCTTTCTTCCAGTCCTTGGGCACCTCTCCAGTTCTCCAGGACCTTTCAAAGATGATGGAGAGAGGCCTGGCAACAACATCCGCCAGCTCCCTCAGTACCTGTGGCTGCATCCCATCCAGGCCCATGGATCTGTGAACGTCAAGTTTGCCCAGAAGATCTCTAATCCTATCCTCCTCAACCAAAGGAAAGTCTTCCTTTCTCCAGACTTTCTCTGTGGTCTCCACACTCTGGGATTCTTGAGGGCTGCCCTTGGAAGACTGAAGCAAAGAARGCATTCAGTAATTCTGCCTTCTCTGTAGCCTTCATCTCCAGGGCTCCTGCCCCATTCAGTAGCGGACCCACATTTTCCCCAGTCCTCCTCTTGCTGCTGATGTATTTGAAGAAGCCCTTCCTGTTGTCCTTAATATCCCTTGCCAGACTCAATTCCAAATGCGCCTTAGCCTTCCTCGCCACATCTCTACATACTCTTGATTGCATTCCTATAATTCTCCCAAGTAGCCTGTCCCCTCTTCCACATTCTGTGTACTTTCCTCTTGTGTCTGAGTTTGGCCAGAAGCTCCCTGCTCATCCATGCAGGTCCTCTGCCCCCTTTGCTGGACTTCTTTCTCCTTGGGATGCACCGCTCTTGAGCTTGGAGGAAGTGGTGCTCGAATACTAGCCAGCACTCCTGGAGCCCTCTTCCTTCTAGGGTGCTAACCCATGGGATTCCTCCAAGTAGGTCTCTGAAGAGCCCAAAGTCTGCTCTCCTGAATTCCAAGGCTGTGATCCTACTTATTGGCTTGCCTCCTCCTTCCAGATCCTGAACTCCACCATCTTCTGGTCCCTGCAGCCAAGGCTGCCCCCAGCCTTCACGTCTCCAACCAGTCACTCTTTGCTGGTCAGTACAAGGTCCAGCAGGACACCCCTCCTCATTGACTCCTCCAACACCTGTGTCAAAAAGTTATCATCCATGCTCTACAGGAGCTTCCTGGACTGTCTGTGCCTAGCTGTATTGTCCTTTGTCTGTGCCTAGCTGTGTTGTCCCTCCAGCAGATATCAGGGTGGTTGAAGCCCTGCCCTGAGAACCAGGGCCTGTGATCATGAGGCTACTTCCAGCTGTCTGTAGAAGGCCTCATCGAGTTCTTATTCCTGGTCAGGTGGCCTGTAGTGGACACTCACAACAGTATCACCCACATTAGCCTGCCCTTTAATCTTTACTCACAAGCTCTCAACTGGCTCTTCATCCATCCCTAGACAGAGCTCGATACATTCCAGTTGCTTCCTCACATAAAGAGCAACTCCACCACCTTGCCTTCCTGGCCTGCTTTTCCTAAAAAGCATGTAGCCATCCATGACAGCATTCCAGTCACGTGAGCTATCCCACCATGTCTCTGTAACTGCACGGAGATCATGGCCCTGTGACCACTCCAGTTCCTCCTGTTTATTCCCCATGCTGTGTGCATTGGTGTACAGGCATTTCRGAGAGGTAGCTGTGCATGCAGGTTTCCCTGGAGTGATGAAGGCAGATCCCCCATAGCCACATCCCCTATGCACGTCCCTAGCTGCATGGACCCGCTGGAGGCCTCCCGACTTGAGCCGTGTTTTGTTGACTACTCTATCTTTATAACTCTCTGCTTCCTCCATCCTACCTAGTTTAAAGCCCTCTTTACCAGGCTGGCCAACCTGTTGGCAGAGACACATGTGCCCCGCTTGGTGAGGTGGATCCCATCTCTCCCCATCAGTTGTTGATCTTCAGACAGGGTCCCATGATCATAGAAACCAAAACCCTGTTGCCAACACCAGTGGCACAGCCAGTTGCTAACTTGGAAAAATCTGTATCTACTCCTTCTCCTATCCTTCCTTCTCATTGGTAGGATTGAGGATAAAATTATCTGGACTTCCAGATCCTTGACCACTATCCCCAGAGCTCTGAAATCCTGCTTGATCATTTCCAATTTGCCTTTGGTATCATTTGCACCCACAGAATGCACCCTCACAGTAGAGGGTAGTAGTCTGATGTGTGGACAAGCCTTGGCAGTCTTTTGATGGTATCTCATATACAAGGCCCTGTCAATCATGCCTTCCTTGTCAATCACATAGCCTTTACCAGAGCCTGCTGGGACTTCCTAGGAAGGAACAGGGCTGGAAGGTGACTAAGGATTGTGGGACCTCTCCAAGCGTGATGTGTTTTTTGTGTTGAGCCCCCAGAACCATGCCTGCCCTTAGACAAGCCCTGGCACACAGGGCACTCCAGGGCCGTGGGACCTGCCTTCCTCGCCACCCCRGCTTTGCTGAGCAGAGCACACCAAGTGGCCACGTGTTGCTGCACTGAGACCTGCAGCATTCCTCCCACACGAGGCCCACAGGCCACAGGCCTAGTGCTTTGCTAAATCCTTGAATGAGGGAAATGGAGGCAGGCACAGCCCAGGAGCTGGCACAAGCCTCCAATCCTCCTGAGCTACCCTGGGATGAAATGCCCCTCATGGCACGGTTGCCACCTACTTCTTCCCATAGCCCTGAGCAGACTGACTTGGGCCTGGCTTGTTCAGCAGTCCGTGCATGCCCAGCTACCGTGGCTTGGCTCCACTGCCTGCAGCTCTGCATGGTAGCCTCTGATGCCCTGGCATGCAGCAGTTTCAGGTCCATTGGTGCTACCTGACAGATGACTGACTGCTCATCAAGGCAGGGGGTGGTGGGGAGAGGAATGGAGAAGGAAAAGTTGTCAGGACATTTTGCTCCAAGAGATAACAAAAAAAAAAGGGGGGGGAGTGACAGGAGGGGCTACACCATGTGCCAGGGTGCAAGAGCCAGTGGTGCTGGGCCCTTCGCCCACCTGCCTATCCATTCCTGGTACCCATTTGCCTCCAGGCTGCATCCCGCAAGGAGGCATGGCAGCATCCCTGAGCTGCGTCCTCTGGCTTCCACTGTAGCAAAGGATGCGGGGAGCAAAGCAGCCTCACAGGAGCAGTGCTTGGTCTGGGCACTCTTGTCTGTTACAGTGTCCCCTAAGAGGCAGCATACTTGGCTAGGGCTCTCCATAGTCCCCAGCCTCACTTTCCCCATCACAACAGCTCARGGCCAAAGCGTTCACCAGGGCTTGTCCATTAGTTTCTTCAGGAGAGAAGAGTTTCTGATTCCAGGGGCTGCTTTGGAGAAAAGGGCTCTGGATGGGGACAAAACACCACAAAATAAACCAGTCAGACACACACATCGAGTCACTCCATTTTGGCACATGAGAGGCCTGGCCTCACTCAGCCTCTGCCCCCAAACAGTGTGGGGAATGCTATTCAAACACTACAGACAAAGCTAAATTAATCAAACTTGGAGAGTTTGACTTTCTCTCCTCTCTGCTTCCCCATCAGGGGAGACGGTCAGAAACGATGTTGTGCCTCCAAAGCTCTCTATTTTGGCATTTCTGCAAGGTTGAAGCACCTTCCCCAGAGACTCCAGTCGTCAGTTGAGCTGACTTGCTCCTCCAGCTTCCACAGCCACTTTTGCACTTCATTGACTTGCAGCAGTTCTATTTGAGGAGAGACACAGGCATTCCTGCCCTGCAGCCCTTTGCATTCCTATTTGCACACCTGCCTGCTTCCAAACAGCTCTGAGCAGGAAGGTGTCTGCACCCTCAGTTTGGGATACGGCTGAGAGGTGGGAATGCCACTGACTCTGTTCCAGCTCTCCCTGCACTGTGACTAGCTCTTCTTGGGCACCCCTTTTTGGGAGGGATATGCTGATTGCTCCCAGCATGGTATGAAACAGGGGAGGAAGACAGAGCCGGCTTGGGCTGCAGGCCCCCGAGGGAGACAGATGCTGGAAGGACGGTGTGGCAACCTCACAGCATACATTACCGCCTTAGGCCAGCTAGAGGCAAAACCTCCAAGAGCTGAAGCAGTTACATGCCCAGAGCTAGAAGCTAGCTTACATGGGGCCAGGACCTCCCCACCAGTGTGCTGGCCTCCTCTGAGGGACCCCAACTCTCATCCTTACTGCACACCTAGGGCAGAGCCCATAGCCCTCCCCATGGGCCTAGGACTGGATGAGCAGCACCAGCAGGTCAATCAGTGTGCCTGAGTCCCCTCAGGGCCTGGCAGACCTGTGAAGAGCCCAGTGCCCAGATGACTATCTGCCCTGGTAGGGTCGGGGAGCCTGATGCCCCCAAGGCAACAGCCCCAGCCACAATATCTTTGGCCATATATGAGCTCTACATAATGGGTGCTCTTGTTGTGYAGCCAAGGCATCCCTGGCCACTGCATGGAGCTTCCGTTATGTGGTTGCTTCCCGTGCCTCAGTTTCCCTCTTCTTATGTTGCATGCTCAAGGAGCTGCTCCTTGACCCAGCCTGTACACTGCTATTCAGCAGCATACTACCAGCTGTGTTGTCGGAGCCACCCCAAGAGCTGCACAGGCAGCAGCTTGACTGGGAGGGCCAGCTGAGGCTGTGGGTCCCAGGCCCCAGGATCCCATCTGCTTTTGGTTTCTTCAAAGAGTATGGGAGCGCTTCACTCCCTCCCCCAGCCTATAAATTACATCCACATTTCTGCACATGGTGAATCAATTAAAACCATCTTTTTTCCACCCAGGCAGGGAAACCTGGACCATGCAAGACCTGAGCCAGAAACAGGCTCTCCTTCCACAGTCTGCAAAAACATCATCTTACTGGAGAGGCTGAAGGAGAAGGGATTCATCGCCTCCTCCTCCTCCTCGTGCCCAGGCTGTCCCAGGACATGGCAGGGCCTGTGAGCTGAGCACTAGTCCCATGGGAACCAGGAGAKGAGAACAGTTGGGTGACACAGCCACCATCCATTCCCCTCATCTCAGAGCATGGATGAAAAGCTGTCATGCCTCATTAATTCTCCTTTGTGTATGCAGCATTTGTCCACATTGCTGGAGTGATGGTACTACCCAGGGCCAGCCCTGCTGTCCGGCTGCAGCCTGGCATAGCAAAAGGTGCCACTGCCTGTGCCAAGGCATCAGGGTTGGCTGAGAATCCCCTCAGCTCAGGACCAGCTCCTGCATCTCATCACAGAACATCACCCCATTGTTTTGGAGATGGTTAATCCTGGCTTTTTCCCAAGCTTCTTCACAGGTAGCCTCACCAGAGCCATGCTCCAGGAAAATCATGCCCCTGATGTCCCCTCCTGCCACTGCAGGAACATTCCTGGGGCCAGCATCTCGGCGGCCATCTCCCGGGGGACACAGCACCTCCATCCCTGGCCACTCCTCCTGAGGAAAGCAGTTCTGCCCCTTCTCCTGCAGCCCCTTTACCACCACTAGGCTAGCATCAGGCCATTTTCTAAGTGAGTAAACTGAGGCACAGGGAAAGTAAATCAGGGCATACCCATGGCTACAGGGCACTGCTGACCATGGTCCAAGCAGACTCATCACAACCTTCACTTAYGCTCAGGATGCCTGAGTCGTGTTCCCCTTCCCAATATTCTCTGTGTCTGACCCCCCACCCCCACAGGAATCATGGCATAGTGTCCCCAGAGGTGTCTATCTGGAGCCACTTGGCCATGCTTGGGGGCTGGTGGAGCGGGCAGGGCTGCATTCCTCACCACTGAACTGGCTGTGGTAGCAAAGTGGAGCCCCCAGCTTGATGCAGTGCCCAGGGGTACTGGGGGATGGAGGGGCAGTGAGGACTCAGCTGCAGGCATACAGTTTTGCACTGTGCCTCCTCCCCCTCATACCCCTCCAAAGAGAAATGCAGGGGAGCATGGGGAAACCCGCAGCACAAGCCATGGTTTGGATTAATTTTTGTGCTGGTGCCCACAGGCTGGGCTTGGGAATTCGGTCCTGTGCCAGGGTGAGTCACATGGGGTTGAGCATGAGCTGCGCTCAGAGGAGACGCACTGCATGGAGCAAGATCTGAACTGTGTTGTGCCCAAGGAGCACATCTCAGCTTCTCTCGAGTTCCTGCTGGCTCCAAGCTCCTTGGGATAGGCAAGGGCATCCAGGCCAGCAGGACCATGCACCACAGCTGTGGCAGTCCCACAGGAGCAGAGGACATCTATCCAGCCTTTAACCCTGGGGGAGGTGAACCAGGAGAGATTCAGACCCAGGGAGCATCCACCAAACTGGCACAGAGGCTGCAGGTTAGGGCTGGGTTCCTGGAGCAGGTTGGGGAGGAGATGGGAGCGGGATCTCCCCCAAGCTTCCCCCTGACTGGAGAAGGGGCCTCTTTCTGCAAAGTCCCCTTTGTTTACACCACACTGTGGCCAGTTCCGGTGTTAGGGCTGAGCTGCAGGTGAGGCACCAGCTGGGGCTTGAGGAGAGGCAAGACAGAGCTGGCAGGGAGAGGAAGGAGGCCCACTGGGTCATGTAGCACCATGCCACCTGTTAGCCCTGGCATCTGCCACCCTAGGATCTGCACCCACTCTGGCCAAGCCCTGGCTCTGATGCCATAGTGGGTGCCATCCAGCACCTGAGCCAGGCAAGTACTGGTGCCAAGGGCACCCAAGGGCTTCCTAGCTGCAAAGCCTGACCATCCCCCCTCCCCCCATTCTTCCATGGGGCATCCAGGACACTGGATGGGCCGAGGTGATGCTCCACTCCATGGGCATCAGACAGATGTGCACTGCTCTAGCAGCATAGCCCCCAGCAGGGCACTAGGCTCCCCGCTACTAGGCAGAGCCACCCCAGCAGCCCCCTCCATCCTGGCTCTGTCTGAGCTTGTCCAGCAAGGGATGGCTGGTGCGGGCACCTGGGGGCCCTCTTGGTGGGAGCTTGGGGGGGCATATAGGTGGGCAGGAGCCCTCATTGCAGGAGTTGCAGGGGAAGCATGATTGACAGCAAAATAGGCAACTGGGTTTAAACCACCTGCAACAAAATAGTGAAAGACAGCAGAAAGGAGCACAGAGCGGACCTGCAAAGCCCTAGAAATAGCCAAGGAGAGGGAGAGGAAATCTGGTGTGTGCAGCCTGGGCCCAGGAGCATGGAAAGAGCTGGCTGAGGAGCTGAGCTGGCTCTGGGGCAACCAGGGCTGTGGTGGGCTGGGAGGGAGTGCATTCATGTGTGTGTGCACCCATGTGCATGCAAACGCACACACATACTATCTGCCTGCAGCTCTAGCCCCAGAGCACCAAACACCAGCTCTCTTCTCATGCCACATTGTAGTGCATCAGCTATAAAACCCTGAGCTCACAAGGAGCTATGAGCGGCCAGCTTTGGCAGGGGTTCTGCATGCACATAGTGGCAGCAGCACCAGGCCACAGCTCTCCCCAGAGCACCAGGCTTTTTGGTAGGAGGGAATGACAGGAGGGCTGAGCAGAGCCAAGCCCTGGGGCCACTGCTGTGTTTGCCAGAGCTCAGAGAGCTCCCACGAGTGCCCCAAGCACATGTTTCCATGTTAAGCGCTCTAGACCAGCATTTCCTGCCCATCTTTCTGCACCGTGGGTCACTAGCAGTCCAAAGCAATAGTGTAAGGATATTTTCCCTGCCTCTTTGGGGATGCCTGACACTGTTTCAGTCCAATTTACAGGCAGGAAAGTGAGGCACAAACAAGACATGAAATCCAGAAAGAGCAACAGTCTCAGTACAGGGACGGGCTTGGGGTTGGCCATGCTGAGTGCTGAGCTGCACTGTGGGTTGGTAACTCCAATGATTTATGACTACTCGGAAGAAGGGCTGTTTGCATTAAAGATTTGGCTGCTTTCCTTGCCTCCATTAACACTAGAGAGCTCACAATGCTCAGAGGGCCTCCCAGAAAATCAAGGCATATTGCTCTCAGGAGTTTCAGTGTAAATAAGGCTGAACACTAGCCAGAAAAATCCTAGACCTTAGAAGCAAACTGGCAGCGACCTTTAATTCTGCCCATTGTAGGTGCCTGAAGAAGCCGCACTCTGGATGGTACCAAGGTGCTGGCATCCCACCCTGAAGCAGGCCCTGATGCTTCAGGAGAACCCCCMCACACACACACCACCCCACACTGCAGCCCTGCTTCTCACTCTGCTGCCTCTCAGGTTGGGGAATGGCACACACCTCCAGCCCCAACTTGGGGTCTTCACATGCTCTGTGGCTTGGCATCCTTCCTCTTTCTCCCATTATTCACAGAGGAGAGACCTTAGCAGTGCTTAGCAATAGGGAAACTGAGGCACGGAGGGGTTGCAGGGGCATGTGTCTCTTCACCTGCCCAAGGACTGCTCAAAAAATCTCTCATCAGCATCTCCATCACCCTGCTCCCCTCTAAGCCCTCCCCCTAGGCCTACTTCTTTAAATCTTCCTGTGCCTTCCACCACTGTGCCATACTCTGCACCACTCTCTGCTCCCCATGGGCATCCCCCAAATGAGCACAGGCCCCCTGGCTCTCTGCCCCCAACAGGATCATTAAGGTGACAAAGCAGCCCCAGCAGGCAGGCTGGCCTTGCAGCTGGGTAGCATGTTGACAGCTTCAAGCCACCAGCTTCCTGTGCTTTATCGGGAAGCACTAATGAGAGCTGACAAAGAAACCTACTTCCCTCACAGCCCCATGGCTGCCAGCCCTGAGCTTTCCTTGGGGGGGGGGGGGAGGGGGTAAGGGCTTGATAGAGCCAGTTGTTTTGAGATCTACTACTGCAGCATAAAACTTTTGACACAGTTACGGAGCAAGAGGAGCCAGGCACAGCTCCACGCCACCTCCATCCAATCCACCTGCTGAGGACAGAGAGGATGTCATGCCCACCCCAGCTGACAGAGCAGGCTGTGCCTACCTCCGCCAATGAAGGATGCTGCTGACAGCCTGAGCAAAACTAGCGCCTCCAGCAGGGCTGTGCCCATAAGCTCCATGGAAAATAGTTCACCAACAATAACAGGAAACAGAAGTGAGAGCTTAGCTGATTTAGTCCTKTCTCCAAAGAGAAATTCCCTCACTACAGCCCATGCCCATGGTCCCATGTGCTTTTCCTAGGTACCTCCAGAAAGAGCCAGGCTCTGACTCTTACACATCCTCTCATGGGGTGCAAGAGGCAGCTATTAGCTCTCCCTTAGCCTTCTCCTCTGCAGATCAAATCAACCAGCCAGCACAGCCTGAGTCCTTGTGTCCAAAGACCTTGCCTCAGAGCTCTGCCCCACCAGTATGCCCTATTGAGGCCAATGAGGAAGAGCAAGTCTGCTGCAAAGTCTCTTGCTGCCAAACTACCCACCCCACAGATGAGGGTATTCGGGAAAAGCCCAGGCTCCTGTACCAGAACTCAGCAAAACCCTCAGGGACTCAGCACACAAAAAATGACAGAGGAGAGCCAAAAACAACTCTAGGCTGCTAAACAAGGCATGAGAGCAGGGTAATGGCCTGGCTTGCTATGGAAGACATGGTGAGACTCCGCCTACAGAGCTGATGGCCCTAGGAAGCACACTTTCCACCCAGGGATGGGGCCCATAGTGCTTGGCACAGTCCTCACTGCAGCTTATATTCTATGGGCCCCATCCTACAGCTCCCCCCTGGCCCCCCCACCCCKGAGACTGATCTCCTGATAACACAGGTCTTTCTGAGGGCAGCGGGCCACAGCATATTCAGGCAAGAACAGCTGCTTTTCACTGCCTAAATTGGAGCTGCAGGTGGTGGCAGGCACTGGAATTACCTGTGCCCTGTTGCAAGAGCTGAAGAGCTGAGAGGCTGGTCTTGAGGACAGGAGCAATACCTCCTCCATCACAAACTTGGGGGTGATGGGGGCAGTGTACCTGCTTGCCCCAAGCTCTGGGTTTTCCCAGCAATGGGCATCCAATAGCAGTGCCATCCTCTGGGCAGTCTTCATGGTTGATCCCTCTGATTGTGCAGCAGGACTCAACCCCTTGCACACTCTACTACCCCCCAAGCAATCTCTGGGCTCAGAGGAACAGGAAATGGTGAAGTCCAGTCCCCAAGAGCTTTCAGAGCCAGGCTGAGGCAAAGGCATCCAGTTTCCAAAACCCTGGCATTCATCTGGCCAGGAGAGACTCAGAGCACCCACACCACAGTGCTCCCCCCAAGGAAGCTGCTAGATGCCCCCCAGCAGCATGGCATGGGGCAAGTAATGAAGCTGTAAGGGAGAACAGTGAAAGGGAAGTTTCAGCTCTGAGTTTCAGTTCATCCATCATGCTCAGGCTTTGCTTCAGTGAGATTTCTGCATGGAGACTACTGTATGGCCTGGATCCCCAGAGCCCTGTTAGAACCTAGTTTAATTAACTCAATCAGTGTGGAAGTGTTGATGCTTCTCAGACCTGCTCAAGAGAGTCCCTCAAGGGCAGCTCCAGTGAGGCTGTAGGCTGAGCATGCATGTGGACTGGGTACTGTGACTGCACAGTAGCTATGTCCAGCCAGCTCAGACCCTGAAGAAGGGCAGCAAGCACCATGTACTGCTCATGTTTGCACTGCGCCAAACCAGTGCAAACTGTGAGCCTTGCATTACTG
Source organism: Rhea americana (assembly GCF_003343005.1). Lineage (NCBI taxonomy): Eukaryota > Metazoa > Chordata > Aves > Rheiformes > Rheidae > Rhea > Rhea americana. The sequence continues at coordinate 55,283 of NW_028186772.1, forward strand.
GTGCCTAATCAACTCCAGGTAGGATATTCATGTTCTCTGTGTTCAACTTCAGCAGGGATAGAGGGAGCTGCAGCATGAATGTCAGTCTTCAAATAAAAGTGCTTTGGCCTGCCTCCTGAGCAGTGCTTTGCCAGCATAGCCACAAATGCCTGAGAGATCATAGCCTGGTACTATCCTCTCTTCAGGTGGCACAGGGCTGCTGAGCACTGATAAACTTCAGGGCACACTGCAACTTCTCTTACCTTCCCTGCCTTCAGTGCCCAGAGCTGCTCCTGTACCCTGCCCTGGTGAGGTCTAGCACTGCAATGAATCCATTACCACCCTGGATGTTTCATCAATGCAGGTGAATGGGGAACTTATCAGGTCACTGCTGCAGTCACCTAGCATATCACCATCCCACATATCACAGGCCAGAGGACAGCTGGGCCTGTGCRAGGTCTCTAACGGCCAGGACAGGGCTGCAGGTTGAGCAGAGACAGCAGTGTCCCGTGTTTTAGTTTCCCCTGATTGGCCTTAGGCAGAGCTTTGGCTGTTTTGAGCACTGGTGGTGAGGAGCACCTGGTGGGTCATGTAGCATAGCTGACATTCTGCTGGGTGAACAGAGACCTTCCCAGGAACTGTGCAAGCACATAGTCTCTTCCACCCAGGGGTGCCAAAGGACAGAAACTGAGACATTGAGCAATCTTACAACACTGCCAGGCTCTCCTGACGTTTATTGCAGGACTTGCTTTCTCTATGATTCGCATTGCTGCCACTTGCCCCCAGCCCTACATGCAAGCTGATGCCATCCTGCAGGCCCTGGCACCTTTGCCTCCTTTCTCCTCTGGCAGTAAAAGCCTAAGGACATGGCCAAGAATGGTCATTAGCAACAACAGGCAGGAAGCACTGTTCTGCCTACAGAGTAATAGTGGGGCCCCAGTCAGGAGATGGCCTGTGAGGCCACCTGCCTTCAGTGGCTGGGCTAGGTCACCAACAGGCCTTGTCCTCGCAAGGGAAAGGTGGCTTTCCTGGCTGGCAGGGGACTAGGGCAGCCTATTGCCACCCTACAGGAAGAAGTGACATGGCCTAGGAGGACCCTGCACACCTACACAGCATTCCTGGCTCAGTCCCTGCAGTTCTCTAAATCACAGATGAACACCACAGGCCTCAGAGCAGGCTTAGCTCCAACCACCTGAGCAGAACCTGTAGCAAGCGGTAGAGGGGCTGGCAGGAAATAGGGTCTGGGTTTCTTTCACTCAGCACAGCCCAGGAGCTAAAACCAGACCTTGCYGTTTGCCACACCCAACCCGCTACACCTCCTGAAGGGCCACATCGCTCCCTGGCACCCTGCAGGCTAGTGCAGAAGAAAGGATGCACTGCACAGCACCCATTGCCAACAGAAAGCCCTATTCACTYCCTGCATCCCCCTAGCAGGAGAATGTGCCTCAAGTGGTATCAACAGGCTGCAAATAGCTGAACTGTAAAAACACACTTTATCAACCCATTGAGCACACACACTGGGAAAACTCCATCCCAGTTAGGACCCCGTGCCCAGAGAAGCAAAGCACTTTGCTGTGCTGCAAACCAGGACATACTGAGAGAGAGACTGGCAGGGTTGCACTAGGGCCCCCCTGTGGGGTGTYAGGTTCTCCTTTCTCTGTGGGGAAATAGGCACAGAGCTGACCCTCTGTTTGCACCTGCCTGGCTTCCTCTCTGCTTCAACCTTGGCATGGGATCCTGCATCCTGGGAGCCCATTCCTGCTCTCCCCCCCGAGCCTGGGACAGCTACTCCAGTTCAGGGCAGTGGCTGCTCACAAGACTCCCAAGTCCTCTTGCTCTGCCTCAAGCCCCTTCGCTTCCCCTGGGCTAACAAGTAGGGAGCAGAGGCTGCTGGGTATCATAACCACTAGGCAGCCCTGCCTTGCATCTGCTGGACCCTGTAACATCTGAGGCTGGACCTGAAGTGATGCACAGTTCACGGATCCTTGTATGCAGGAAGGAGGCTTTAAGCCTCAGATAGCGCACATTAAAAGTGTGTGCGGGGGAGCCTGCACTGCCCTACAGCTCATCATACGGCAAGTGAGAGGGATAACGCCTTCTGCCAGGGCTARCACAGGCACTTTTCCTCAGGGTGGCCCAGCAAGGCCAGGTCCTCTCACAGACTTGCCCAATTCAAACTCTTCCTTGCTTGCACAAGGGATAATCCCCAGGTCCCACATTTCAGAGGCAAGTTTGTGTGAACACTGCATTATGTCCAGAACTGGCACCAGGCACCACAGCTGGGCCATGCCTGCCACCTGGTGGCATAGCTTCAGATGCACAGTCAGCTCCAGTGACACAACAGACCCTACCCATGGCATCTTTCCTACGAGACAAGGCTTTGGAGTGCTTCCAGCCTGCTCATGGAAGGCCTTTTGGCCCCTTTTCACTTCACCCATGGCATACTTCAGGAATAGAGCCTAACCCCAGGATAACACACAAAACTACAGAGCTGCAGCCCACCAAGGCCTAGCACCAAAGGCAGGCAAGGTGCTCTTTGCCAACCAAAAACAGGTCCCAGGGCTGAAGCACCCCTGAAACCCCTATGCAACTCACACAGACATCCTGCCATGCACAGGGAAGGTAACAGCTCCACGCAGCAGCAGGCAGCAAAGGTTCAACATGTTGGGCTTTACATGGCTTATAGGCATGGAGGAGGGACAACTTAGGGTGCTTACGCACAGGGGTTCCCCTTCTCACTAGGGGACATGCCAGTAATCCCATGCATGGAACGACTTCACTCCAGGAACCTGAGGACCACCAGTCCAGGTGTAGCACCCCACTTCACACATCCAACCTCAAGATCTCCTGGGCATCCTAATTTAAGTGGAAGATTTTCCTACCTGGCTTAGTTCACCCAGAGCCAGGCACCCATCAAAAAGCAGTCAGGAGCCAAAGTGCCACGCTCCAGCACAAGATTCAGCATCAAGAAAAGTACAGCCGTCTCCTCACCTGAAAACTAACTGCAAAGAGTAAGTGCAGGCCAAGGCACAGGCCAACAGAAGAACCTTCAGAAGGTGGCAGGGGGAGTGGCAGTAACAGGCTGCCCTCACTCAAGCTCTGCAAGCTAAGCCCTTCCTGTGCCCCCCTGTGAACACTGACCCAAGCTACTCCCTCAGAGAAGGAAGACTTCCTAGTTGGGTTTCCCTGGCAGGCAAGGCTAACCAAGACCCAAAGGCTTCCCCTACTCCACTCCGATGGAGTGCTCTTCTACAGAAAGCAGGCCTGAGCCAGGAGCAGGCTAGTACTAATGCTACCACCAAGCACTGCCAGTCCACAAACACAGGTGCTGTTCAGAGTTAAGCCCAGCTTTCTCTGCTGATCTTAAGTGGTAGATCTCTGGGGCTACAACCCACCTGCCTCCTCTGAAAGCTGAGGGAAAGAAACATGGCCAGACAAGGAACATTAACATAACATGGGCTAAATTAACAGCTGTAAGGAAAGAAAGTAATCTCAGAAAAACATGGGGCTTGCCATAACTCTTCCACCCTCCACCTGCCCCATGATGCTGCACCCCAAAGGACTGGCAGAAAGCCAATGTGCAGCACATCAATCTTGTGTTAGCTCACCACCTACCAGCCTCTGGCATAAGACAGGCTTGCTGCCCTCTTCCCTCAGCAGAACCTGACTTTTACAGAAGGGAGGCTCCCTCCTCATAGGAAGCATCAGTTTCACTGCCCAGCAGAGACACAACTAACATTCAGTGTCTCCCTACAAACATTCATACTCAAGGCTGCATCACAGGTCATCAGCCCTGGAGCAAACTGCAGGATACACTTTTGGTAGCCATTTCCTGCTCCCCTAGCTCAGCACTGCAGAAGGTGCTCATGCAGGAGGGAACATAAGAATATGTTGGCCCTCAGACATCACTGCCTGAAAACAGTTACAGCAGTGCAACAGACAGATGCGATCAGTCAGCTTCTACCCTGCAGTTCTGAAAAAAAAGACGACACTAATAGTAAATCACAGCACATCATGGAGATTAAAGAAAGTAGCAAGTGACCTGAAGTACACGTGCAATGAACAATGACACACAGACTCCACAACAAGGTCTTCGCAAGGAAGAAGCGGAACCACAGAAAGGACAAGTAGCACCGGAAACTTATTCTTCATTAACCCACTGAGAAACAAATAGGATCATTTTTGGATGTATTTCTTCTGGAAATGAGCCAAAATTGGCAACTAGAATCAAAGTTTTCAAAAAGTCTATACAAAGATGTATCATACAAAATGTACAGGAAAGTTCTCAAAAAAAAAAAAAAAAAAAAAAAAAAAAAAAAGACGATACAACAAAAGGAGAACAGAGATGGTGCGAAACCACAGCTAACACATCCTGCCCCAGCTCTGGAGGGCAGGAGCAGCAGTGAGACAACACACTCCGAACACAAAATACATTACATTATGTACAAGACCGTATAAAGATCAGCATCCCCTTTGGTCTAGCCAGGAGCTCTCCAGCACAAAGTTGTGACAGTTCTGACAATTCACTTACAGAAGTGTTACATGTCGAGAGGGGGGAAAGAGTCCAAGGGAATAAAATGGTCAACTCTAAACCATAACCAGAACACAGCCAGGCCAGCAAGGCTACAGGGTTTAACAGTCAGTTCTGGCTGCCAAGTGGTTTGTAGGCTCACAGGCCAGAGCACATTACTCCATCTCTGTGAAGCGGGCAAACATGGCTTTCCGCACTGCATCTTTGTAGGAATCTGCAGTAGAGACACCATAGGAGCTACCCTTGGCCCCCAAGCCAGCTCCTCTCATCCGTACTTGAGCCTGCAAGGAAAGGGACACATGGTTCAGCTCTGGAGCAAGAAGCTACATATCAACCCTCCCCAGGCCTCTGCAACAAGCAGAAAACCACCCTACTTGGGAAATACAGTAACACTCATGGATCAAAACACTGTCTCAACCTCACCTAGTGGGTCTCACACTGCTGAGAATAWTTCCAACAGGATCTCAGCCTTGTATACAGAGGCAATAGTCCGAGGCTTGATGATTCTGCACCACTGTTACCTCACCCCAAAAATCAGATGAAATTAAACTGCATGAGAATGTAGCTCCTAACAAGGTAGCTCATAGCATGGTCAAATCCAGGAAAGCCAACAGCTGGGCTACTTGTACTACCTGGACAGAGGGTAGCCCACCCTGAGCCACACAGGCGGTACACAGTTCTGATCTTTGGCTGCTGCTGTGTCACCTGAGGAGCCAAATTCCTCAAGGAAGCAAGCACAACACTTACTGTGCGAGTTCCTGGTCTGTTTGAAATGCCACCGTCTTTCTAAGGCTTTGCTAGGCTTTCATAGGAATGGCAGTTTCTTCATGCCACATAAGTGATCTTCTCGACAGTGAGTACCTCTTAACAAAACAAGTACCAAACCAAAAGGTACCACCACACTTCTACTTACCTCAATGGGTGCAGTGATGCCCTGACATTTYCTCCCCAAACCTGAGCCTTCCCTCCAGCCCATAGCCTGGAGCATCTTGTTGCCGATATTACTATTGTCAAGACCATCTTTAGTGGGCTGCTCGTAATTACTACAGGAAAAAAGAAAAGGTCACTTAACAAGGGTGCTCATCATGAATTCAAGCAAGCACCAAAGGAACTTTCAGATACATACACTGTGCCAGCATCATAGACCTTCTTGCGTTTTGGCTCAGGGGGCTCTGGAATGCCGTACTTCTCCCGTCTCTCAGCAGCTCTATCTCTGTATTTCATCTGCAACAATGTAACCAGATTTAGCATTGTTTCAAAAGAATCTTGCTTATCTAGGGCTACCAAAGTAAACTAAATGACTGCTATTACAGAAAACTCTCTACGGCAGCCTGTGGCAACAACTGTCAATTTCAACACCAACAGGACTAATCTTTGAATTGCAGTCCTCTGAGGCACAAAAGAAACTGCACAGGGGTATTAAGAGTCTGGCTGTAAGGCTAGGTAGAACCCACTGGATTTGAGCAGTTTAGCTGCCATCCAATGCTGCCCGAAAGTCACTGGCCCTGCGAGAGCGCTCTCCATCTCAAATTTGGAGGTGGAAGGACTCTTCCTTGATAAGCAGTGGCTGTACTATCAGGTGTACTTCTCTCTGTACAACAAGAAAGCTCTGAACCTTGACCTACAAAGGGGTTAGCTTACTAGGATTACCTCGTAAGTGACAAGTCAGCAGGAGAGCTGAACCCCTCATCTATGCAGGTCCTTTCTATTAGTCACTCATCTAGTCACCTAAACACTGACCTCTCGCTCACGTAGCTCCAAAGCTTCAAGTTCCTGCTCCGAAAGCTTTGATCTCCTATAGATGTCCATGTTTTGCTGCAACAAGAGATTTGCATTAACAGGATGAAACTCGCAACACATCAGCAAATAAGCCTTTGTTTTAAGTAAGTAGCTGGCTTATTGAAGACCTGACCAACAGCAACCCACCTATGAGTACTTTTGCATTAAGGGTAAAAAGAGCATTCCAGTAGCAACGTGCATTGCCACTTTGGCCTACACACTGAATTATGGCAACCAAGTATCTTTCTGGCAGCATACTGTAATTACCTTGTGCAAATCAGACAGCTGCTGGTGCCGAATCAGAGCATCTTTGTTTGGAAATTGCCTTCTACACAGCAGACAAGCCATCTTCTTCCAGTCAGTCAGCTTCTCTTCTTCATTCTCCATTCTTTCCAACAGGTCCTCATCATTATCGCTATCGCCACTGTAAGCGGCCACTAGGCCACGCTAGAAGAAAGGACAACATTAGGGGAAGCATAACAGTATTACCATATTAACAGAAGAGCCCAGAAGTAGAACAAGAAGACTGTAGATGTGCTCACTGCGCACACAGGAGAGACACTCCTCTTGCATTACTTAAAAATGCAACTCTAGGAGAACCACATGCCACACTGGCTGCTACAAGTCTTAGTCCTCACTAGCCAAATGTGAATATACACTTTTTAGAAACCTCAAAACCTCAGCTAAGCCCTGACACTTAAAGACCAGCAGAAATCAAAACTCTTCTCAATGCATCTCAAGTCACACAGCCTGCTGCACTAGATCATAACCATCACAATCTCCTATAGATGACAGCCTAGAAAACAAGTCTCTACTAGTCCTGCTCTTAAATGCTTTACCACATTCTAATAATCTTTGGGAATACAGAAGCCCCAGCTCTTTTGGCTGCAAAGCAATCTGGCAGATGCCTCACACTCACCTTGAGTGGATTCTCATCTTCCCCATTTTTGATCACTTCTGGCAAGATCTGCTGTCTCTCAGATAGAGCTCCCTGGATAAGGTAAAAACATATGAGCACTGAGCTTTCTGTTGTCTGCTACACTATGCACTCCATTCCCAATACCTTCACCTTTTTCTCAAAAAGGGCAAAGCCTGCATCTGCAGCCGCTGATTCTTTCCGCTCTTCTTCTCTGGTGCTTAGTGGCTGGAAGCTATTCTTGAAGTTCTCTTTCTGCTTGTTCAAACTCTTTGCCCAACGCTCCATGTCTTTAGCGATCTGAAAGGCACACAGTGGTTTGCTCAGACACAGACAGCTTCTTTACAGAGGCTTGTCTCCAATGATATCAATTCAGTCATTCCACTTGCATGCAGTTCCTAGAACAAGGCAACCCATTACCACTTTGTACCACTTTGTTTTCTCACATAACAATGTAGTGCAGCCATTCTGCTGTATGCCAGCATTCAAGAAATACTGCAGTTGGCTTCTGTCACCGGATGAATCTTTCTTACCCACTCATTTAACCAATGGTTTAGCTATGCTCCCACTGGTCTTGGCATGTTTTCTTAGGTGTTCCTCTTACGAAGAATTGCCTTCTGCACTGAAGTCTTCCCAACTCCACCTTTCCTCAGCCCTGTACACAATGTCTGCTGCAAAGTGCAGCTATGTATCTCACCAGATAAAACCTAGGTTTTACCTTGTCACCAAAAAGAGTAACTATAACCTCATTTCATTCAAGAACTTGGCCGAGTTACAATTCCATTTCATCTTTTACCTGCTGAGCTGTTTTACTCTTCGGCTTCTCTTTCTTCTCCTTCACTTCTTTGGTGGTAGTTACAGTAGCTGTCTGTTGGTACGTTATACCTTCTGCAGCAGGCATGTAGGTCTCCTTTTCACCATCCCAGTAGAGATACTGCTGGGTTAAGGCATTGTAGTAATACTGACAATGAGATGGAAAACAGAGTCAGACACCTAAAACACCTCACAAACTAAGTATCCAGGGGAGAACCCAAGAAAGTTGTCTGCTTCAGAATACTGCATCAAATCGTAGCAGTATTCCTGAACATCCAAACTGCCACAGAAATGGCTTAAGCCTCTGTCCTTGAACACAGGCGCTCCCCCACAACAGCATTAGGGAGAATCCTACAGATCTGCCACAGCTATCTTGGAGTCCAGACCTGGGTACACTTCACTAGGTACTGCACAATGAAATGTCTCAATGACAGAGTCTGTGATGAACATTAACCCTATACAGGCCAAATTGGCAGAAAGTAGGGAAGAGAAAAACTAAGTTGTATACCAGAGGGCAGACACAGAGTATAAACATTGCATATTTTGTGCCCCTTGAAGTTTCAATCATATGATGAAAGAAATGAACCTAACACACCCAAAGAGTTTTGATGGTTGGGAAGAGCTTGTGTTTACCTGGGAGTTAGGATCATAGTAGAGCCCTGTAATAGGATCATAATAATATCCTGAAGATTCATCATATTGGTAGGTGGAGGTATCGGGGACAGCTAAAAAAATAGGACATGATCATTCCAGTGAAATTCAGACAAGTATCTTTTAAAGTTTCAGATAGAACTCTGAGATTCTAAGCTACAATGACAGAAAATGCCTGTAAAGAACTCTATTAGCGCAGGCGCACTCTCCAGGGACAGTTTCACCGCTTACATATAGCAACARAACACCAAACCAAAGAAACATCTCTATCGCTAACAAGTGACATATCTGCCACCAGGAGCAGCTCCTTGTAGCTTACCGTATTTGGTGCCAGGGACTACACCAGTTGGGGCAGTTGTTTGCGCCTGAGTGCTAGTAGTAGCTGGTGCTGTTTGTGTCTGAAAAGAATAGAAACCTTGGTAAGAAAAATCTGTTACTGAGGTCCAAGAAAACTATGCGTTCAACAACCACCCCTTCTTGACTACTGCACTTAATACGCAGTTCTAATAAAGAGCAAAACCAGCAGAGGAAAGAAATGGTAGACAATTCTGTTACAAATACAAGTTCTGGTTCTACCTTCACCCATGGATAATTAGAAGCTTTGCTTTGCTTTGCTGTGCCATGCGCATTAAGAAGGGATGTCACAAGTAAGTCAGATATCCCATATAACGATAAACCTGACTGCCCAGAAAACAAGGAGTAATTAACTCTAAAATTACCGGAGAATCAGGTGAGTTCGTCTGTTGATTATATAACTGAGGACTCTGCGACACAACTGCTGCTGTGGTGGTAGTGACTGGAGCTCCTGCCAACATGAAGAGCAGTAACAGATAAGCCAATTAATATGTAAGACAGTACGTCATCCTAGAGAGAGAATTACTTTGCTTATAGCTTCAGCTCCTTATTCCAGCTCTAGCAGCTGAGCAAGGCAATAAACATCCAAAAGGAGAACGATATACACAGTGGGTATGTTCTATCCAGACAAGGAATASTTTCCTTTCTAGGAGGAGATATAAGTGAATGACTCCTGGTCTCTGACAGTTGCCCAACACTGAAGATTTGAATAGAGCTGCTTAGGTAGTTGTCATGAGCACAATGCATTTCTCAACTTTCTGAAACAACTGCTGCTCTCTTTAACCTCACAAACTAGATGAACCCACAAAAAAAAATAGTTTTCTAGTAACGTGTACTTAAAAGAGATATCCTGACAGCAAACTCAGCCAAGTGTCACTTCATACAGCAGAGTAAAATAAAGACTAAGATAAAATATTGCTACAGCAAAAGCATCATTGCAAAAAATCCCATCTCTCACATTTTGAAAGTACTACCTGATATGGTAGCTGCATCTGTATCCAACACTCCTCCCTGATTTTGGTAGTACTGCTGATAATCCTGGGAGTACTGTGAAGAAAAAAGAATGGTAACACAAGAGGAGCAGATACTAAAAACGTAATTGCCTACTGCTTAGAGCACAATCAACACTACTAACCTGAGCGTACTGTGTGTAGCCGTCCTGTCCTGACTGAAGGTAGCTGTAGTCAATGGTGCCACCTTCTCCAGTCTGCGGCTGAAATTCCAGCAGATAAAGTTTTGTCAGAGACAGTAAATTACTGCATTTAAAAAATTCAACACTAGTTAGATCCTAATCAAACTGCAAGAGCAGAACTGTCAGAGCTGCTTAAAACAAGATGGCCAGCAGTACAATTATATGCTCTTTATTTCCAATTCAAAGAAAACAAGACTATGAGTAACAGCTCCCAAATCATACCTGAGTAGATGACCACTGAGCTGCAGCAATAGCTGTACTGGCCACAGAAAAGGCACTGACCCTGTTACCATCTGGGAGAAGTAAGTCTCTGAAAACAAGAAAAGCAGACCCTGAGTAAATGTTGCTTTTTCATACTCAAGGAGATGTGTCTCCAGTCTGTCCTTACGTTTAGATTTCACAGTAATTCTACATTTTCAGTGTAATGAATGAGGCAAAGCAGTGCTTTGTTGGCTGAAGGAACTTCTATAGGCATTGCTATGGAGTTGATAACAAGTCATTAGGAAACTATGGTGCTGTGTACAACAATCACAACAGCAGCTTCAGAGGACATACAGATGCGAACAAACATTGCATCATCTTTTTTTTGTATCATGAGAGTCAAAGCAACACAAGACACGAGAGAAGCAAAGCTTTTCAGAGCCTGTAATCTTAAGAAAGCCAGGATGACAACTGCAAATCTTACAAACAGGGAAAGCCAACAGCTCTGCAACTCACTTTCTGGCACTCTTTGCAAAGTCAACACCAATTGTTTTGCCATCAATTTTTAATGGTGGCTGAAGACTCTGTAAAATCTGCAGCAGTTGAGAAGCATCCTGTAACAAGAAACACTCATTATTATAAAAGGCAGCTTATTGAGGAAGTGAAGATTCAGGATTTAACAAATTACTAACTTTTCACACGCTGTCTGAAGGGAGCTAAAGCTACAAGAACACCTCCATCTTCTCTCATGGTATAAACAGTCTTAAAARGACACAATGGGACTAGTCAAAGACTATCTGCACATATACTAAGGTTCCCTGACATAGCTGGGTCACAACTTTAAACATTTTCTAAAATCTCGGCTTTATGAAGCAGGTGTTAGTTTGCCCAAAATTGCTCCAAAACGAAGGTCAGCAGAGAGAGAGAGAGAGATTAATCACCTGCTTTCATCCAACATCAAAACTTAATTCAGGTTGATAGGACCTAAAGAAATATCATCCAGTCCAACTCGCTTAAAGGAAGTCTAAACAGCTCAGGTTACTCAGGACCCCATCTAGTTAAGTTTGAAATCTCCAACAACGCAGATTCAACCATCTCTCTGGGAGGTGTAGCATCTGACCACACTCACAGTGAAAACATCTTCTATGTATCTCACTGGAATTTCATGCCTTTGAATTTATGCCTGTTGCCTACTGTTCTAGTCTTGTATAACCTTAAGAGTCTGCCTCCCCTACACACTTTCACTAGGTGCTGCAAAGGATGAAGTAGTTCAATTCTCCTCAAATGTTATATACTCCAATCTATGCATCATCTTTGTGATCTAAACATGAAACCAGCCTTCAATCACAAGGCTTCAAGGCACACTGAATGCATGTCCAGATAACAATCTGGCAACACTCAGTGAACACAGGCAGTCTTTAGAGACAGGACAAGGGCTCTAAAAGCCTCATCTACAGAACATTAACAAGCTATGAAATACATCAATAAGGCCCTCACCATGGCAGAAGACAGTTGCACAAACGCAAAGCCTCTGTTTTGCTGAGTCTGCTTGTCTTTGATAAGACGAATATTATTGACCGCCAGAGAGGCATATGGAGACAATGCAGTCATGATAGATTCCACTACTGTGTGAGGAGCAATGTTTCGGAGAATGATAGCTGAAGAGAAAAGGAAGCATCACATTAGCTGTGCAAATAAAAGCTTTTCAGAGTACATTCTTCACAAAACCCAATGATTTTAAACATCAGTATATTTCAGTCTCAAAAGTATAGGGTTGCCAGGAAGGAGAACTTGTTTCACTAGGAAGGTGAGAAGGTTGTCAACAGACTTCTGAGTAATCCTCTTCCTGAGCAGAAGCACTAAACAGTCTACACATACCAGTCTACAAATCAAAACCAAACCGTGCTAAGCCATCTGCACTGGAAGAGCTCAAGCTGGGTGCCAAAACCCAGTCTGATGCACAAGGATGAATACATATGTTTACAGTACATCTTACAGAAGTAGTCCAACATAACTTACTATCACAGTAATAGTCCACAGATTGAACGGCTTCTGCTGCTCCAGGTGGTACCTCCTGTTCTGAATCTTCATAGGAAGAAGAAAGTATTTTAGTCAAAATAAGCCTCAACCTCTCAAAATCAGCATTTCACAAGCCAACCTAGGACCTACAGTAAACTTTGTTTCCTATGAAGGACAAAGTCTCCCACAAAAGTCAAATACATTAAGAGATGAATGTAACTTACCGAATTTGTCTGCTCCACAACGGAAGCATTTTAGCCTCCTCCTGAAGTTGTAAAGGCAGCACTAGGAGGAAGAAGAGCAAGTCTAATAAGAACTTAAAAAGTATTTTTTTTAACAATTCTGGCATGTACTGTACAATACTGAAAATAAGACATTTATGCAAAGTACCACAACGAAACTAAGCACACCAGAGTAAACAAGAACAGCAAAATTCACGCTTATCTGCATCATGGCTGCTTTTCAAAATGTCTGAGTTCTCTTGTCCATATCAGTAAATCTGTCTTAAGTTATTTAGCTATTTTAACTGTATGGTTTCCAACTTATGATCCCAGTCACAGTAACTGCTTTAGAACAGCACGATACTAAAATAAAGCACAAAACTAAAGCACATGTGTTCACCTTTACTGGGAAAAAAAAAGGCACTTGATATGTTACRGAACAGCCTCGTTTTGATCTTGCTAAGCCATCTCCCCCCCCCTTTTTTTTTGGGGGGGGGGGGGGAAACATATCAAACAAGCTGAGCTGAGGAATACAGAACATATCTAATGACTTCATATTCTAGAATAGCTTACTGCACGGTCTTTGAATATAGAATCAAACCCACTAACGCTGTCCTTCATATCTCCATTCTATAATATATGCCTGTGCACAATTACTGCATCCAACAAAAGCCGAAGGTAGAAAAAGTAAGACTACAAGTGTTATCAGACTTTCTATCAAGGAGTGGTATATTAACAGAATAATTCCCTTAACAATATAACAAATCCCTTAAAAAGTAACATACTCCATCACTTTAAATGCAAATAGTAACTCTTGGAAGAGCTGCTCTGCATCAGTCATCCATTTACCAAGCAACATGGAGCTTCACTGGTAAAGTCTGCAGTCTGCTGCAGACAGAAGTACTGAGGCCAGCCCCAATCTTAATCTTTTAGCTCTGACATGGACATCTCCAGATGCCTTATGTTTGAAGGTTTCTGTCATTTCGCCTATTTGTCACCAGAGCTACAAAACTCTTGAATTTTCTTAGCATTCCTACAATGTCATAGGGACCAACAGTACAAACAAGTCTGAATCACTTAGCTGTCTGCTTGAATTACCGAGCTGGTAAAGAGAACTGAACCAAAGAGAAATTGTCTACAATGAACATAAGCACTGTACCTTGTTACAAAGCCAGTCTTCAAATTTAGGCCTGGGGTTGCTGTAGTGCATTGCAATCTGCTTCCCCTGAATCACSAGCTTTTTCTGCAAAAAAAGTGATTTCAATTATTCCTGTATTGAGGCACACATGCTCATTTTCCCATGGCAGAGCACCCTTCGGAGGAATCAGTGCTCCTGAATTAAATGGACAACATATGGGGAGGACGTGGAGGACAACCACCGCCACCTACACCCTGCCCATCCAATCCTGCAGAGAGGAGGACGAGGGCAGTAAGAGAATGGGATGTGGAGCAAAGATAAACGGAATCAGGGAGTGTTGAAAAAGCTGCCAAACACTAAACGCTGACATGGAACCAGGAAGTGTCTCGAAAGAGACAAAGTCCTAACCTGCTGCATTCAGGATTAACAGATATTTTAGGAGTCTCTTTGCCCCCCAACTGTTTCTATTCACTTCTGATACAGTACTGAGCAACTTTTTAAACGTGTCCTTAGGTGACTGCTTCACTTCTTCCCCTACTCCAAATACCCTAGATCTTTAAACAACAGCATTTGGACTATTTTTCCAAGCACTTTCTTCAGGAAGTGTCCCTCTGAAAATACAGTAACTCCTCCAAAAGGGACCCTTTTAAGACTTCTTGGAGGCTGGATGACAAGTGCCATCAACTGAAATGTAACTCAAGAGTGAACTCCTTTGGCTAATGCACCAGTTCAAATGAATGCCTAGTAAGCGGTTTGTGTTCTTCCTTCAGGCAGGAACTCTCCAAAATGAGTAACTAGATTGCAAGTGAAGCTTCTCCAGGGGTAGTAAAAATTCGTAATGCTTTCACAGAATGTCCTCTCACTCTGTGACTTTAAAGGAGTTAGGAATTTAAATCTATTTAAGAAGCCATGATTCTAAGCCACAGACTTTGCCAAGCCTGGGTGTGCAGAATGCCCTTTCCAAATACGGCCATCACAACATTTCAATCAAACAGGTAGGAGAGTATGTCTGAGGAAGTGTGCATTAAGACCATATCCCAGACATTTTAATTCAAGAATTACTTTTATAAAGGGTTAGCTTATGGCAGAGGCACCACGTAAGTGTCAGGATTGGTGGCTTTTCTGTGTCTGACAAATCTAGTAGGGCTCTCACATTCTGCATAATTAATAAGGGCAAAGCCATTTCTCCTACCGGCAGGAGGGAGGGTTGGAGGGCCCAGCACTCACTGGATATGCACACATAGAAACAAAGCTGGTGGCATAGTTACAACACATCATCCTTTTATCTATCAGTCAGCAACAAGGCTGCTGGGGAGATTCTATGTTTTCCCTACTACTAGGGTGGTTGGGTTACTGGAGTGAATTTGGATATTTGTTTCAATTAATTACACATCAACACAGCTTTGTATATATTAAAATTATCTTATTTCTGAAAATATGCTCAGCCTTTAACTCTTGACACGAGTCTTTCTGGTGCATCCAGTGACCCTACCGATTAGCACAACAGGAAAAAATCCAACTTGAATACTGCTCTCTTACCAGGGAAATGACATATGGCATAAGACACATGAAACCTTATTCTAACGCACAGTATGCTGCAACTTCTGTCTACTGAAATTTAACAGTCTACAACTCCATTATGGTGCTATTTCTTTATGTACAAAAGCAACACAAGATACCATTCATCATGCCTTACAGGAACCTTAACACCAGTTACTTAGATGTTTAAAAAAAACAAAAAAGAAAAAAGGCTTGATAAAAATGCTCTCAAAGTGAGCAGTGTGTAAGTTCTGCTGTTCAAATAGATTATCAACATCCACAACGTAGCAAAACCAAGTATAACTATTTGCAGTGCAACAGGAACTGTCACTGAGAAAGAAAATATCTAATGGAAGACTTATTTTGGAGGCGATTTTGGTTCCTTACTGAGTCATACTCCAGAGAAGCCAAAATACACAGCATAACTTTTAGAAGAACTCACTCTTCACTAATTTCATTTGGCATAAATGTGCTTCTCCTCTAAAAGAGCCAGCGTGTTCCCCTGACTAAACCAAGAGAACTACTCCTGTGATGTAGCACATCATTTTCTAAATTTTGTCAGGGTTAGCACCACTGTAAAGCAGGAATCAGCATACAGTGCTTTCTCTGGCAACAAAGGAGAAGCAAATGTCAGGCAGAAATAAGTTTGAGTTTTCTAAGTACTACGTGATAAGCCTTCAGGAGTAAATTAGACTGGCACCATGTAATTTACAACAGCAGCACATTTTTCCAGGGAGCATTCAAAATAGCCAATTTTCTCTCCTAACATTACCTGATACTTTGTTCCACTCCTACAAATTTTAATATATACAAAGCTTTTATTCTTTTAAATATCAGTGTTATGGAACAAACCACTCCTTCCACCTCTGTTTTTCCTTTTTTTTTTTTTTTAACTGTACAGACTTGTTCCATTTTCAGGATTATCTAGACTTGGTGAGTGAAGCAACCTGATTGGCTTCCATCCAGCTGGTAGCATCTTGAAAGTGATAAAACTCCACGAAGGCGAAACCACGGCTTACACCTAGAGACAGCATTCAGATATAGACGGGATACTTGTGTTAGTCAGTTCCTTTAAAACAGGTGAATCTCTCTCCAACTGCTTCATTACTTCATGACAAAGCAGCTTTACAAATGCGACGTCAACTGCTGCGATCTGCTTGTTATTTTGCCATGGCAAGGAACCAAGCTCCCTTAACTGGCTACATTTTGCTTGATTTGAATCCACGTTTAAAGGTAACCATGCAACAGACTACATACTATCAAAAAGGTTTACACTAGTATTACTTACCAATACCTGTTAACAAAAACCCCTGTAGACAGACTTCTTTTTAACATGTTGGTCAGCTATCTAAAAATCTTCCAAAAAAGCCACATTCCTTAGCCATGGCAAATCTTTTATTTTTATTGCACGTGCTTGCAGTTTGGGGGTAATTCTGGATACTGTTTTGGGCTGGGGAAGAGGAAGGTGACATTAAAAACTGGGTAAGAGCTCTCACCTGTCTTTCTTTTCATCAGCCTCACGTCTGCAGGCTGAGGACCTTCAAAGGATTCAATAAGCTCCCGAATCTGCATGAGATTTTAATCAGACAGTTACATTCTGAATTTTGGCAGACAGCTCAGATAACTAGGTTGTGTCCTATTGTATATGCAATAAGTACGTAAACATATCATAAAATTCAAAACATTGTCTCTGAAAAAAAAGACAGACTCCAAGGAAAAAAGAGTAACAGGCATCACAAAACCATGTAGTCCTTCGTACACTAAAGTAACTGCTGTCTTCATTTAGACCACAGAATCCTTGAGAACCTGAACTACAAAGACTTTATGTTGCAGAGTTATTTATACGAAATTTAGTAGAGACTACTTGCTCCAGTGTTTATAAAGAACATTGCTGGCACACCTTCCCTGCATATCAATACAACTAACTCCAAGCAAAGAAGAAAAGAATGCCATACTACAAGGCTCCACGATACATGCATTCTTAAGCCTCAAGATACAGTCATCATCCTCTAACAGTCTCTCCCTGCATTTTTCAAAGGAGAAATTAAATTATGGAAAACACGCTATCAAAGAACAAGCTAAGTGACATCAAGTCTTCAGCCATACCAAAGCTGCCTAAAATGTGGCACATGCTACATAGATTTTTGGATAGAGGCACATGGAGAAGGAAGTTACATGGAAGTTAATTAAGAGCAGAACACTGAGCTTTTCAACAAGTTTTATAGAACTCACCCTGTATCACATACAACAGAGCTGTTCAGTAAACAAGAACCAAAACTGATTTACATGCCTATTGGAACTGACCTATTATCTTCAAGCAACTAACTTTTTTCACAAAAGAGAAAGCTGGAAAACATGTACAGCTATAATCCAAAGAGTCACATAAACATTAACTTCAAACTAGAAAAGTCAGCAGTTCTAAAAAGCATAATCTATACCCTAAGACTGGCTAAGAATTAAAATTCTGTTTGAACTTTCCCATACATTATGTTACAGTTATTTGCAAAATGGCAGAGCTACAATCCTTGAGACCAACTCTGTTTTGAGATGTTCTGAAATGTCTGACTAAGTTGCATCAAGTGGATGCAAGAGCCTACATTGTATCAAGTACCTATGACAACTTTAGATCAGCACACAGTGACTGAAAAGAATACTCAGTATTAGGAGGGTAGCAATTAATCAACGAAGAAAAAAGGAAGACAAAATATCCATTGCAAAAGCAGTGCAAAAAGATTCTGTGTACCAGCAATTAAAGCACAAACCCTCAGATTCAGAGAGAAGAGTCTTGTGAAATTTTTTTTTAAACAGTTGCAGGCTTTTATCTTGGTAACTAGAAAAACTCCACAAGAACAAAAAAAAAAACAAAAACAAAAAAGAAGAAGAAAGCTGAAATCTAATCACTTCCAAGATCCTTCTATCAGAACCTAAATTGGCACCGCAAGAGCAGAGAATTTAGACAACCATCTACCAAGCTTATTTGTACTTCCTCTGTCAGCTCTGCAGCAGCCATTTTATGACTCCCACAGCTGGTACCAACACAAAGCAGCTTTGTGCACACCCTACTTAGCTGAGGAGCTAAGTGTATCTGTTTAACCCTACCAGTCATAATTTCTTGCTTCAGGAAAGACCTGCAAAAATTAAATCACGTCACTCTCACCCAGAAAAATCTTCAAATGTAAACCTGGGTCCTATAGTGAAAAGGGAAAGCAGGAAAGAGTACATAGTTTAAAATTCATTAAGTCTAAGGGAAAGCACCTAAATATGTGTGAAAATAGTCTATTCAGATTGTTCTATTTTAAAGAAACACTGATAACTTAACATTCAGCTGACCTGTTACTTAACATGCAATATTGACAGTTTAAATCCTTCCAAGACCCAAAATGGAAGCACTACAACATGCTTAAAATGGGCTCACCGCAACTGCGGCTTTCAAGAAAATGGCAGCAATAACTGCCATGCAGATCTGCTGATACAAAAGCGTACATTTTTCAGTGGGCCAGGAAAGCCCGTTCCTGGCTACTTACATCATTTTCTGTAACAGTGATGGGAAGGCCACGTAACATGATGGTCTTGCTTTCTTTCTCATCATTAATGTCATTCCTGTAGTCATGCTCTCCATAGTCGCCATCAGAATGGTACCCATCTTCTGATTTGTCACTATTCCTGCGCTCCCGCTCCCTCTAAGAAGCCAGCACCCAGAATTAATAGCCACACTTACAAAAAATACATAAAAAAGAAAAAAAATTTCATGCAGAAGTACTTTTATTAGTTTTTGTCCTAGCACCTCCATGCAGAAATATGGATGTAAAACTTCAGCTCTCACAACCRCCTTAGCAAAATGCTAATGCCTTAGCAAAATGTACAAAAAACAACACTAGGGACTGCAGGATTCCACCACTCCTAGCAGCACCTGTTTCAGGATCCGAGGCTGGTGCGGGCACTGATGCGGGGCCACAAAAGGCAAGCGCATCCCCACTACACCCTGCCCTTCCCTTCCCCCCGGGGCGGCCAGAGCCACCCAGCACTGTGAGGTCCCACCTGCAGCGCCGCACTCTGGTCTGGCTCACCCGTCCCACTCACCTCAGGGCTGTCGTAGTCGCGGCTATCATAATCTCTGTCATAGTCCCGGCTGTCATAGTCTCGACTGTCGCGACTGTCGTAGTCTCGGCAGTCCCGGCTGTCGTAGTCTCGGCAGTCGTAGTCCCGGCTGTCACGACTATCATAATCTCGGCAGTCTCGGCTGTCGTAGTCCCGGCAGTCCCGGCTGTCGCGACTGTCGTAGTCCCGGCTGTCGCGACTGTCGTAGTCCCGGCTGTCATAGTCGCGGCAGTCCCGGCCGTCGCGACTGTCGTAGTCTCGGCTGTCATAGTCTCGACTGTCATAGTCGCGGTAGTCATCATAGCGGTCGCCGCGGCGCTCCTCGCTGGACCTCTTATAGTCCGAGTCCCTGCGCCGGCTCCGGGACTCCCGCTCATCGCGATCCTCTCTCTCCACGATGGAGCCGTAGCGGCCGCTCCGCTCCGTCCTGCTCACGCTGCGGAGCACACTGGGTCAAGCTCAGTACGAGAATRGCCCACACCCGCAGCAGCTCCCACCATCTTTCAACCCGCAGAGCGGTTCACGCCCGACCGCTCTCTCACTCTCTCCAACCGCACTCACCGTTTGTCTGAGCCCATGACGCTGGCCGCAATCCACAAGCGAAGCGCACCGCACCGCACCGCACCGCACCGCACCACCAGACACAACGATACAACTCCTCACTCCCTCGCCACAAAATGGCGCTGAAGTGACTAGCTGTCTCCTACCCAGAAGGCACCGTACCCTCCGCCTGGAAGTTTCCAAGCGCTGCGCAGGCGCAGAGGCCGCCGCCCGCCGCGGGGCACGCTGGGCGTTGTAGTGCAGGGCCCCCTCGGGCGTGGCTTCGGCGGAGACGCAGTGCCCTTGGTGAGGGAGGCCGTGTGCGGCTCCCACCCGGGGCCGTCCTGGTCGCGGGGGAATTCGAGCGGTGGCGGCGAGCGAGCGGGGCATGCTGGATCCCTTACCCAGTGTGTCCCCCTGGGGTCATTTCCTGTCCCCCACTGCAGGACTGTGCAGTGGGGTCTCAGCCCCCAAGGGAAGTGCAGTAAGCTGTGCTTTTGCCTCCTGACCTTCCTTTGTCCTTGTCTTCCAGGAGAAGAGAGGTTTCTGCCTGGCGACTCATACCAAGCTTCTCCTCAGCCTAAAGGGCACTAAATCTGTTCTGCAATTGCAAGTCTTCAGGAGTAAGGGCCTTTCTCTTCCCACAAGAAGTAACCAGTTTCCAGCCGCCTTCTACAGTCTTAGGTACTGCTGAACTCAGCACAGAGCCCTCTAGCAACTTCTTTGCTGTGGGAGAGTGGGACCTTTAGAGCTGTGTGGTCTCCAAGAATACTCTAACTACTACTCATTATCGCAGATGCTACACAGCCTACTGACTTCCTCCCATAACTCCTTTATCTGAAGACACARCTTGTCAACCACAGCACACCTTCTGCAGGAGAGCTGACTGTCACCCCAGGCCTAACGGAGAGGCCCCAATGCACTCTCTGCAGCCTGAGACCTGTAGACCTGCATCTGCTCTCACAGGATCTGTCTGGGTTGAAGCCTCTGACACACCTCATGCAGCGACTCGAACAACTACTGGAGAATGTGCTTTGCAGTGTATCACGACGATATCTGAGAAAGTGCACACTTTAATATTGCAACAGAAAATACCTCCTTGCAAAACTTCTTCTACCCTGCTGCACAAACTTCAGGGACCTAAGCCACTAACTCTTCCCATAAAATCTTCACACTATGAGGGATTTCTTCTTCCAGAAGTGCAACCTGAATGCTTTCTTCAAGTTGCTTGTTCTGGGGAAAAAAGCCCATACTCCAACAGAAGCTCCGAGTCTCCTGTTGAGCTYAGCAAGGCAGACTTGGTGCCTTTCTTGAGCTTCTGCTCACACTCTCGCCATGCAAAGCCACTTCCAGGATCAGGGAGTTCAAGCCAGGAAAAAGGCGTTAGCGGTTCCTGAGCGCTGTGTGTTTTCTCTCTGTACATCCAGACGCACAKGCGGTCAAGAGGGATCCACTGGTTTTCAGTAGCACAGAAATCTGTTCTGAAAACAGCCCAGCTAACTCGAGAGCTGCCCTTACTCTGGCTGATGTGGAAGGCAGCGATCCACACACCTTCGGTGGATTTCACGGGACACTGGCATATCTGAAATACTTTTCCTTGTGCAGTGCTTCTGCCTTCCTCTCTGTTTTCTGGAGGGACACTGTCCTCTACTGTAGCATTCTCTGGCATTTGAACTGTTTCTGGAACTTTTTTGGCGGAGCTTTCTTCCACATGGCCCCTTGATGCTCTCGGGAAAGAAAAGGAGCCGTGCTTCCAATGTTTGTTTTTCTGAATTGAGATTTCTCCATTCCCCTTTGTAAATCCATGCTGACTACTCCTGATCACCTTCTTGTCGTTCATGTGCTTGGAAAGGGCTTCCCAGAGGATTTGCTCCATCACCTTCCCAGGGATCGAGGTGAGGCTGACCGGCCTGTASTTCCACAGATCCTCCTTCTTGCCCTTCTGGAAGATGTCTGGGTGACATTAGCTTTCTTCCGGGCTGGAGGAACCTCCCTCAGTTGCCACAGCCTTTCAAAGATAGTCAGGAGTGGCCTCACAAGGACATCGGCCAGCTCCCTCAGCACTCGTGGGTGCATCCCATCAGGTCCCGTGGACTCAGAGATGTCCAGTTAGTTTAAGGCCATCACCACCCGCACCCATTCAAGACATGCAAGTAGGCCCAAGACTCAGCTCACCTTAAGAAAAATCCGTTTTTAAAAATGTCTATTTATTTGAGTTGGTTTGATTTGAAGAGTAAGCCAGTCGAACAGGGAGCTCCAAAGCCCATGCAACCATCACTCACAAAGTCCAGGCCCTCACTGTCTGCACCACCGCATCACCCTCCCCCATGTACTCTGCCACTCATCTGCTTCTTTCCCTAAATCAGCCAGCCAGAGACTTGCACAGCCACAAAGCAGCCCCCACGTCCCCAAGCTCTCCTCCCACCGCTCCCTGCCACGGGGCACCCACCACCAACACCACCTGTGGCTGCTCACAAAGCTCTCTCCCAGGCCCACAGGCTCCAAAGCATCCCTTGCTGGATGGCCAGGACAGGCAAAAGCCTTCCCAAGRGTGCTTTTTTCCTGCAGCTAAAAGGTTGGAACTGCACAGCAAAAACTCCCCAGTTATCTCAGAAACGGCTGGCTTGAAGGGCCTTGCCAGTGGCCTTACTTGTTGCCAACGCCCTGAGCGTAAGGTAACTTCTCAAAAGCTCCCTCAGGGACAAAGTGAGTGTTGAGGGTCCTGTGAGGTGAGCACAACCGTTGCCTATGCACGAGGCCAGCAGACCTCGCTTGGAGAGTTTGGCTTTGCCTTTCCCAAGGAGTATTAGCAGGCAAAAGCCCCGGCTCTGCCGCAAAACAGGAGTGCGAGCAGAGCGAGGCATCAGGCCTAAGCAGCCGAGAGGCTGACGAGGCAGGAATAAAGGAAGGGGCATGAGGGAAGGGGCAGAGGAGAATGGGAAAGAAAGTGAGCCCACCAAAGAGGCAGGCAACAGACAGCACTGGTAAGAGCTGCTGCATTCCCATGCTGGCTCTTGGCCCCAGACGTGCTACCCCTGGGGTCTGGTCAGCCTCTGGGTGCCTTCAGGCTTTGCGCTGGGGGCAGCTGGCTCCAGCCYGTGCCAGGGAGTGACCAGCGTTCACCCAGACTGGCCCAGAGCAGAGATCCTGGTGTTTTGGGCGGGGACATGGTGAGCAAAAGACTCCGAGCGCGAAGCAGAGCTTTGGTAGCATTCAGGCAGCTAAGTCACCAAGTCGCCCCCCCAAAACATTCCCCTCACCTGCTGACCAGCAAGGCAGTCCCTAAAATGCCCCATCAGGGCATGGCCCAGAGGGAGGGCCTCCTGGGACGGGGGCTACCCGCTCTTCATGCTCCCACGTGCCCTTTCCCTGCCCCTCCAAAGCTGCCCTGCTGCCCCTCACAGGTTCACACCCCTTTCCGCCAAGGGGAGGCTCACACCAACTCAGAAAGGCAGTTTATTTCCGTGGGAACAACACATTTCTGTTGTAACCGCCCAGCTTGTGGTCCCACTGCTCTTTGTTCTGGAGGCTGCACGTCACCAAAGCGCTGAGGGGTTGAGGAGAAAGACCTCGTCACTCGTGGCATTGAGGTGCCTTCTGGAAATCTGATGGCGCAGCCCAGCTCCCCACTTGGTTTCAAGGCAAGGGATGCTTGGCCCGGGCCAAGGCCAGGCCCAGGCCAAGCTCCAAAGCCACTCTGGGTCCTGGGGCAGCAGGCAGGAAAGCACCCTCTTTCCCCCAGGCTGTGGCACAAGGGGCTTTGCAGGGGCAGGGACCCTGCCTGGGTTGGGGGCTATTTACCGGTGGTTCTCCTCCTGCTGCTTCAGCCTCTGGCGGTTTTGCTCCACCTTTTCCTTCCACCTGTCCCGAAGAACTTTGTAGGATGCCGTGAGCTGCATGTTCTGCTTTGCTCGCGGTGGCAGATGCCTGCAACAGGAGTAACAAAGTCCCTGTCCCGCTCCCCTGGCAGCCTTGGGGCTTCTTCCCTCCTCAGCCCCTGCACACCCACACGAGCAGAAATCAGGGGCTGTCCTATGCCATGCCCCAGAGCTGAGGGACTTGGGGTGCCAGCACCTCCGCGGGTGGGGGTGGGGGTGTGTGTCGTGGCCCACCGTCCCAGGACCTGGCTTGTAGCTCGCACGCCTGGGCACACTCACATTTCGGGTAGCGTGCCGGTGTCTGGGGAACAGCGCTGGCCAAGGTGGAGTGGCTTCTTCAAAACTGGCATCTGTTTYRCAAGGGCAAGAAGAACAAAGGGTTTCCGGATGCAGGAGTGGACAGGGGAAACAGCACTGGCCCATTCGCAGGGCAGGCGCCTAGTCCTCGTATAGTCCTGCTCAGGCTAGGCAGGGAGCTGAGACAATGGGTTACAGTAGCTGGGCCCCTACAGCTCCGTGCCCAGCACGTCTGGGTCCAAGTGGCTCAAGCCAGCTGCCCCGGAGGGCTGGTTCCCAGGGCGAGGACCGGCACCCCAGGCAGACGTTGCAACCCCCCAGCTGCCCTCACTGCAGTGCCTGGCTCCTCCTGGGCCCAGGATCTGGCTGCAGCCATCTTCCTCCTCGGAAGGAGTCGGCTAGCTTGGGCGCTGCCCCTCGGAGGTAGCAGTGCGGTTGAGGCTGGGCTGCCTGCAAGGCTCCACCGACCTGGAGGTAGGAAATGCCCCTTTTTCAGAGGGCTGTCAAAGGCATGCCCTACCTTTTCCTGAAGCCGGGCGCTTTTYTCCAGCACAGCCTGCTCTTGCTCCAGTGCTGCTTGCTCCCGCGTCTGTTTGAAGAGGGAGCCACGGGCAGCTCTTGGAACAGGCTGTGTGGTACGGCAGGCCGTTTCCTAGGGGGGTGCACAGGAGGGCAACAGGATTAGACTTCTGTGTTTGGGGAGGGGGCATTTTGGGAGGGGGTGTTGCTGGCTTTTGCTCTTCACCCTCTCTTCTGG
>NW_028186773.1:0-1674 GCF_003343005.1 Rhea americana
AGACGGCCCGGCAGGAGCTGGCGGAGGCCGCGGCGGCGAAGGCCTCGCTGCAGGAGCAGCTGCGGGGGCTGCAGGACGAGCGCGCCGAGCTGCAGCGGCGCACGCGGGACCTGGAGGCCCAGGGCCGGCAGCAGCAGGAGGTGAGGGCGCCGGCGGGCTGCGGGCAGCTTGCTCGGGCTTCCCCAGAGGCGGCCCGCGTGGGCTTGCCCCGTCCTCCCCAGCCAGCGTCCCCCGCCTTCCCTGTCCTCCCCATCCAATGTCCCTCGTGCCTTTCTGTCCAGCGTCTCCACCCTTCCCCATCCAACATCCCGTGTCCTTCCCCATCCAACATCCCTCGTGCTTTTCTATCCAGCGTCTCCATCCTTCCCCATCCAACATCCCCTGTCCTCCCCATCCAACATCTCCTGTCCTTCCCCATCCAACGTCCTGTGTGCTTTTCCGTCCAGTGTCTCCATCCTTCCCCATCCAACATCCYGTCCTCCCCATCCAACATCTCCTGTCCTTCCCCATCCAACATCCCACGTGCTTTTCCGTCCAGCGTCTCCATCCTTCCCCATCCAACAGTCTCTGTCCTTCCCTGTCCAATGTCTGCTGTGCTTTTTCGTGCTTTTTTGTGCTTTTTCGTGCAGCATCCTACCCCCAGCAGCTCCCCTCCTTCCCCCTCCCGTGTCCTTTCTGATCTAGCATCCCTTGTCCTTTCCCATCCAGCATCTCCCATCCCTGTCCCCCATCCTTCATTGTCCCCTTCCTGCCCTGTCCAGCACCCACCATCCTTCCTTGTTCAACATCCCCTGTCCTTCCTCATCCAGCATCCTCCTCATCCAGCCTCCTCCACCCCGCTGTTCCTCATCCTCCCTGTCGAGCCTCCCCCATCCTTTCTAGTCCAGCAGCCTCCCYGTCCAACATTCCCCTATCCCACGTCCCCCGTTTTTCCCATCCGGCGTCCTCTGGCGTCCCCCTTCCTTCCCGCCCCGCYGTGACGCTCACCGCGGGCCCCAGCTGCTGCGGCAGCGGCAGGAGGGCGAGAGCGCGGCGCTGCGGGAGCTGCGGGCCGAGCGGCAGGCGCTGCGGGAGCGCCTCGGCGGCCTCCAGCGCGCCCTGGCCCAGCTCGAGAGTGAGAAGCGCGAGGCCGAGCGCTCGTCCCTGCGCCTCGAGAAGGACAAGACCGCTCTCAAGAAGACCCTGGATAAGGTGAGCTGGCCCCCGCCGCCCTGCGCTCACGGGGTTCCCACGCTCACGGGGATCCCATGCTCACGGGGATCCCGTGCGAGTTCCCACACTCGCGGGGTTCCCATGCTCACGGGGACCCTGCGCTCATGGGGATCCCACGTGAGTTCCCACGCTCATGGGGATCCCGCGGTCACGGGGATCCCACGCGAGTTCCCACACTCACGGGGATCCTGCACTCGCAGGGATCCAGTGTTTACGGGGATCCCACGTGAGTTCCCATGCTTACAGGGTTCCTGTGCTCATGGGGATCCCGCACGAGTTCCCACGCTCATGGGGTTCCTGTGCTCATGGGGATCCTGTACTCATGGAGTTCCCATGCTCACGGGGATCCTGTGCTTACGAGGATCCTGCATGAGTTCCCACACTCATGGGATTCCTACGCTCATGGGGATCCCGCATGAGTTCCCATGCTCATGGGGATCCTGTGCTTACGAGGATCCTGCA
>NW_028186773.1:8968-34609 GCF_003343005.1 Rhea americana
GGACAAAAAAACAAACCAAACGACCCCCCCCAAAAAAAAAAACTCTGCCAGAAATGTTAAAATTCTCACTTTTTGCACAGTCTGGTTCCGGGGGGGGGGGAGTTTTTTTTAAAAAATATTGCCGCTTCCGCGTCGGACGTTAGGGTGTTTTTAAGCGTTATTTTAGCGGTGGAATATCTACTCTAGCAGCTGTCAGGCTGGAAAGTTGAAGAAGGTGGGTGCCCCTTGCAAGCGGCTCTTCCTTTTCAGCCCCCCCCCCAAATTGATAGAAATTCCCCCCCACCCTTTTTTTTCCCCCTAAATGGTCGAAAAGCAGCTTTCGAGACCTCGGCTTTCCATCCGCTCCCGACCCCCGGCGCCGGCCGAGGCAGTTTTTAAGTTTCCAAAGAAACTCCAGCACCAGGGGTTGGGGGGGGGGCAGGAGATCTGCCCGGCGGGAAAGAGGGGCTCACAGCGGCGGCTCATGGGCCGTGCAATCCCAAAACCTGGGAGCTGCATTCCCAAAACCTGGAAGCTGCAATCCCAAAAGATGGAGTTGCAATCCCCAAAGCCGGGAGCTGCAATCCCAAAGATGGGAGCTGCAATCCCAAAGCCGGGAGCTGCAATCCCAAAAGATGGAGTTGCAATCCCCAGAACTGGGAGTTGCAATCCCAAAAGCTGGGACTTGCAATCCCAAAAGACGGAGTTGCAATCCCCAAAGCTGGGAGCTGCAATCCCAAAAGATGGAGCTGCAATCCCAAAAGACTGAGTTGCAGTCCCCCAAACTGGGAGCTGCAGTCCCAAAAGCTGGGAGCTGCAATCCCAAAAGATGGAGTTGCAATCCCAAAAGATGGAGCTGCAATCCCAAAAGATGGAGTTTTCAGACCCCGTCGGCGCAGCCGGGAAGTTTCCAGCCCTGCCGACCCCGAGCACCGCGGCGGGCTGCGGGGGCCCGCGGCGGGGTCTCCGCTCGGGCGGCCGACGGGGTCCTTACCCGCTGTGGGTGCTAGGCGCTGGTCTCGTCCTTTCCCCACGCCGTGGGCTCCTCCGTCTGCTCCCAAAAGCTCCCAAATGAGCAAGAAGCTCCTACCTCCAGCATGGGGGCTCCGCTGGGTCCTAATGCTACACCTGATCCTTCCCCTTCCTCCTCCTCCTCCTTCTCCTCCAAAAAAAAAAAAAAAAAAAAAAAAAAGCCTGGAGCCTAAAAATTATTAATAAATTATTATTATTATTAATAATAAGCCCATGTCGATGCAACGGTCTGAGCAAACGCCGGGGTTTTTTTTCCGCTCCCCCCACCCCGAGTTTGCATTGAAACCCGGCGGTGGCCAAAGCGAGGGGCGAGCCGGACCCGGGGGGCTTCGTGCGGCGCCCAGCGTGCGGGCTCTGCTCCGGGCGGGATTTTTCCCTCGGGATGTGTGTGTGTGCATGTGTGTGTGTGTGTGTTGGGGGGTGGAATTAAATCAGCGGGTAACATCTGCCTGACAAAAAATAAATATTAAAAAAAAAAAAAGTTAAATTTTAGGCTTGGCACCCTGGGGCGGGCGCCGCTGGCGGGTTCACCCCCCGCGGCGGAGCCTCGGCGTCGGGGCGATGCCCTCGCCGGGGACGAAGCGGGGTTTATTTTCGGTGGGGGGGTTTGTTGCGGCTGCGAAGCACTTTTAGCCTCCCCTGCGCTTTCAGAACTGCCAAGGCAAAATTTTCCGAGTTTTTTTTTTTTTTTTTTGGCTCAGGAAAGCTGATTTAATAACTCCAGCCCTGGCTGGGATTTCAGGAAACCTCTTACCTCTGCTTGTGCCTCATTTCCTCATCTAATCCCTACCTCCAGGAGGGCGGAGAGGCACCGCTAGCGCTTTCGAGGGGCTTTCGGCTTCCTGAGCCCACGCAAACGCCGACCTTCGGAGCCAACGCGGGGCTCGGAGACGGCCAAAGCCGCTGCCCCACTGCCAAACCCGGCGCCTCCTCCCGCCGGCCAAAACCTGGGCCGTTCCCCTTTCCAAACGGTACGTCCCCATCTACCGGTTTTGCGGCAGAAAAAAATAAAGTAAAATAATAATTAAAAAAAATAAATAAAATAAATAAAATAAAAAATAAAAACCAAACCAAAATAAAATAAAAAACAAAATAAAATAAAAAATAAAAAATAAAATAAAATAAAAAATAAAATAAAAATAAAATAAATCAAAATAAAACAAAATAAAAACATGGGGCGAAAGGTTGGATGCCACAGCCGGGTTAAAACATGCTCAAAAAACCCAGCCCGGCTGGCGGCTTTGCTCTCCCGCTCCTCAGCGGCTTCCCAGGACAGTCAGTGCCGTCCTGCCCGGAGCAGAGCGCCGCGGGCAGCACCAGAAAACGGTCGAGAAAATAGCGTTAATTTATTAGATACGTTCGCGACAGCGGCGCGGGCAAACCGAAAAGGCGCCGCGCCGTCCCACCACGCTCGCGGCGCTAAAAAATAAAGAGATTTAGGGTTTTTCCAGCGCTCCGAAGCTCCCGGCCGGCGGCCTCGAGCCGGGACGGCGAGCGGTCGGGTTCGGGTTCGAGATGCATCGCTCGGGACCGGCGGGTTTGGCAACAGCCGCGGCGGCCGKGGGCGAGCGCCTGCCCCGGCCGGAGCTCCGTCCTGCTCGGGATCCTCCGGGAAAAGACGAGCTGGTCCGTAGGCGCCCGCTCGGAGCAGGACGCGGGTGCCAGCGGCCAACCTTGACGCCGCGCCGGATTTACGGGCGAGCGCCGGCGGGCAGAAGCACCCGGCTGCCCGTGGCTATCTCACGGCGATGGACATCTTGGGCGTAGCGAAGAGCGGTTCGTCCAGGGGCGGCCACGCCGGCTCCTGCTGCTGGCTCAGCTCCTTCTCCAGCCTCTTGAAAAGCTTCTTGGACGCCTTCTTGCGGCGCAGCTTGCGGAAGCAGCAGAGCAAGCCGTGGTCCAGGGCAGTCTGCGGCAAGGAGGAGGAGGAGGAGGAGGAGGATTTTTTTTTTTTTTTTGAGGAGGCAAGGGCCGATTTGCGTAAACCCGCCCGGCCTCACCTCCAGCACGAAGGCTGCGAAGAAGTTGAGCGCGGCGATGCCCACCAGCAGCAGCTTGAAATTCAAGTCATCGATGCCCTGCAGCTGCAGGAGGCTTTTGGGGAAGCCCAGCGGGTACAGGGTCAACCACGCCATGAGGCCGAAGAGGCCGATGAGGACTAGCAAGAACGGCACTGAGGACGACAGGGAGGATGGTTGAGCAGGAAGGCTCCACGGCTCCCCTCGCCCACGCCGGGAAGGGCAGGCACGGCCTCCGCAGCCAGCCCYGGCCTCACCGTTGGTGTAGAGCGGCTCCCGAAAGGGATACCCCTTGGACATGGCGACGGCCAGGATGAGGTACTGGAAGCCCGTGATGCAGAACAGGACGGTGTTCTCGTAGTTGGGCAGRTTCTGCGGAGCCGTCACCGTGCTGTTCAGCGGGACGTACCTGGGCCGGGGGCAGAAAAGGGCAGGGAATCGCACCGGCATGGACAGCTGAGGACAGAGCAGCAGGTAAGGAGAGGGCCTGAATGCCAAGCAACCCCCTTCCTCCATAAGCGGGTGACAGATGTTCACTGCAAGGTGGTTCAGCACCTCCTTGAAGCCAGCCGGCGTTGGCCAGAGTCAAGGACAAACACCAGGACACCAGATTTGTTTCACTCCTCCACGCTGTTCCCATCCCCAAACCTGGGCAGCCAGGTCTCTTACCAGCTCTGCGAGATGGTGACGAAGTAGCTGAGGACTTGCACGGTGATGAGCAGAGCCGTCTGGAGGAGCAGGCTGCCCAGCACAAGGACGCTTATSAGCGCCCCTTGGGGACGCTCCACTCCCAGCTCCTTGGCAGGTCCCGTCCGACCCATCAGCACCGCCACGGTGGTCGTGATGATCAGGTCRAAGAAGAGGAACTGGAAGTCGCTCAGGTTGGTGTTGATCTGGGAGGGAAAAACCACCCTCATTCAGCCACRAGGACCCGCAAGGGGCTAGGGAAGATCACAGGTCCAAACCCAGCCGCAACAAGGAACAGCGTGGCTTGGAAACACCCCAAGGCACCTCTGATCTTGCATAGCTCAGCTACGTCTCTCAAACTCCTACAACGTGAGTCAAAGGTTTCCAAGCAGGATCATTTCTCTGCTGGCTCCACTCTCCCCTCCACCTCAGTTGGGCTGTTTCACAGCTGCTCCATCAAAAAAGTGACCTGTAGCGACGTGCCTCCCTTGTCGGGGCGAGGACTGACGTTGCCCAGCTCCGCCGGAGCGATTCTCCCCACCGACCTGTCTCCTCCCCGACGCAGACGCACTCACCGTGTACAGCAGCAGCACGGACACGAACTGCACCAAGCTGTAGAGGGCCATGTACTTGAACACCCCGAAGGAGGTGACCAGCGAGCATCTGCCCTCCCTGGAGAAGGAAAAGGAGAGACTTACCTACCAGCTCGGGGACACAAAGCCCCTTCCTGCAAGGAAACACGTCCCCGAGAGAGGACGGAGGCCCTAAGGCCGCTGAGAAACTCCCCCAGAATTTTGTCCCCCGTCCCCAACGAWGCCCCCAAACTCCTCAAAACCATGGCTTGACCACAGGGACACTCGGGGACATCTCACTTGGCTCTGCCGCAGCACCAGGCAGAGCAAGTCCCCGGTCGCTGGCGAGCAGCYGGAAAGGGAGGAGGACGAGCGGGGTCCCAGCAGCTCACCGGATGACGGCGGGCACGCACTCGATGTTGGCGACGCGGGAGGTGAAAGGCGACGCCACGGAGGCCTCTGCCTCTGAGAGCGAGATGCCCACGTCGGCCGCTTTGAGGGCCCCGCAGTCGTTGGCGCCGTCGCCGCACATCCCCACGCAGTAGCTGCGGCGGAAAGGGAACGACTGGCAACACCGCGACGGGGGTTAAGTCCCGGCAAGAGAGCTCTCCAGGGACAGCTCTGCGCCCTTGCCCTCCTCCGTGCCCCACGTCGCAGGGTCCGGATGCTTACTTGAGCTCTTGCAGGCTGCAAACAAGCTGAGTCTTCTGGTCAGGCGACATGCGAGCGAAAACGGTCGCTCGGATGAGGATCTGCAAGGAGGGGAGGACTCTGCGGTGGCACCAGGGCTCAGGAAGGCGCCCGGYGGCGGCGAAGCCCGAGGCCAACCGGCCTGTTTTCCCGTTGGGAACCCGCCCGTACGACGGGGACGGGCTCACCTTCGGCAGCAGCTCGGCGAAGTGCTCGCAAACCACAGCGAAGGACTTGCCGTTCAGCGCGAAGTGGCAGGGCTGCTGCTGGAGGACCTCTTCGCCCCGCGAGTGCTCGGCCAGGAGGAACTTCAGAGCGGCGGGTTTGCCGGGGCCGGGCGGGGAGGCGTTGACGAAGATCACCCGCTCTTTGGGCTCCACCATGCGGCAGCTCTTGGCGACGTTCACGGCCGTCAGCATGTTATCCCCTGGCAGAAAGAGGCAGCGGCGCTGGGTGCCCCGAGGCAGCGGCGTTTGCTACGCCGGCCCGGCGGGGTCCCGCGCCGGTTCTCCATGTCCGCGGGCCACCACGAGCGGCCCGGACCTCTCGCATCGCCTTGCAACCGCGCGGAGGGACAATTTGCTTCCCGCCGGCAGCAGATTTGGGAGGAGAAGAGCTTATTTCTGCCCCAGCCCTGGCGGCCACCGCTTGCCTCGCCGCACGTCCAGGCCAGAACGGACACAGGATGCACAGAAAATAGGGTGCAGGAGTCTTTGCTGTCCTGAGCAGTCTCAGCAGCTTTACCGGTTTCTTTACCCTTCCCCCGGCCCCGACGGTACCTGTCACCATGACGGGGCGGATGTTGGCGTTCCTCAGCAGGCGAATGGCCGGCGCAGTCTCCGGCTTGAGCACGTTTTTCATGACGAGGAACCCGAGGAAGGTCAGGTCGCTCTCTACGGAGTCCCTGTCGGGAAAACAGCTCATCCGTCGGCGCCCTAAACCGGACCTCCTCCGGGCCAGCAAGATCAGCCCAAATTAATTCTTGCTTCGTTGAAGCTCTCACAAAGCAGGTAGGGAAGGAAAGGAGCAAACAAGGTCCAAACGGAGAGGAAACGGYCCGTGCCAACCTCGTCAGCTGCAGGGCCTCCTCAAAGGTCGTCACGGTGCTCAGAGCTTTGCAGGCGAGACCCAAGACGCGGAAGCCATCCGTCGTGTAGTGGTGCAGCATCCGGGAGAAATCCATGGGCACTGCCGGCCGCAAGGGAGAACCGAGGTCGAAACGGCTCCCCGACGAACACGGGCCGCCGGGCCGCCCCGTTGGCGCTCCGTCAGTCCAACGCGCCCGCGAAGACCCAGCGGCGGAAGTCGTGCCTCTGGTTTCCCACCTCCCAGCTGCCAATACGGACTCCCCTACCCTCTCTCCCCGTGTCCTGGCTCCTGTTTTCCTCCCCTACGTGGCCCGATGGAGCCAACACGCGCCAAAGCCCCGTAGCCCCGAGCAGCCGGATCCGAGGGCAGCGACGCATGGCACGCAGTCGCCCTCCCCAGCACCTACCAGTTTCCTTCCTGCAAAGGCTGGCCACCATCTCCGGTGCTCCTTTGACGTACACTTCCGTAGAGGACTTGCCGGGCAGCTTCGCCAGGATGCTCATCCGCTGCAAGGAGGAGGAGAAGGGGAACCGCCGGAGGATGCCCACAGGCACCTGGTGCCTCTGGGGAGGAAAGGGAGCCGGTGGGTATCAGGGGCCGGCCGGAGTACCTGCCTCCAGGAGGGACAGCCAGCGAGAGCATCCCTGGGGGACGCGACCGGAGAYGGGGAACGGCGCGAGGGCGCAGGACCCCGCGTGCCCTCCTCACCACGGCTCAGCCAGCCCGCGCCACCACCAMCAACGTACCGCATCTCGCGGCTGCTCTTCCACGGGCGGAGGTTGCATCACGGCCAAGACCTTCGTCCCAAACTGCTGGAAGACGGGCGGCTCGGCGGCGTCCTCCTCCGGCATCTCCAGGCGCTGCAACCGAGGCAGCTGCTGAGAAGGCCCAAGGCGCCCTCTGCAAGCCCCCAACTCCACCGCAGCCCGCTTCGCGTTTTCATTCACCCCCCTCTCCTCTCCCGGGGGTCACCACGAGACGGCGGAGCAGGGGTGCCACCTCCCGCTGGGCCGAATGTCACCCACCGTCGTCGCCTCCCTCCTCACCCAACCGGTGGACTCCACCATCTTGAGGTCCACGGGGTCTCCGATGGGCTGCGTCCGCAGCAGCGAGACGCTGTGGCAGGCGGCCAGCGAGTAGAGCAGGGGGCCGTCGGGCAGGCAGCGGGGTTCGTGCACAATGGGCAAGAAACAGTCGTTTTCCAGCGGGACAACGCCCCAGACGTCCAGGCCCTCCTCGGTGAGGGTCCCTGTCTGCGGCGAGAGGAGAGGGCGGCGAGTGGAGGCCGGCCTCCGARGCGGCGGCCTCGCGTACCGGCGCTGCCCGAGCCCCACCTTGTCGAAGCAAACCAGGCGGATCTTCCCGCACAGGTTGATTCGGGGAGGGCTGATGCAGAAGACRCCCCGTTTCTTCAACCTGTTCTGGGCGTAGATGGTGCCCACCGTCATGGCAGCCGGCAGAGCCGGGGGCACGATCACGGTGACCAGGTCGAGGGCACGGATGACGATYTGCCCCACAGGAACCTGCCCCATGGAACAGCGAGGAGAGACGGGGCAGCGTAAGCCGGGTGGGCAATCGGACATCTCCCACCCCTCTCTACCGCCGTCGGCACCAGCAACTGTACCTGGTGCTTAATCAAGATCAAGATGCTGTACAGTGTGCCAATAAAAGCTGTGCAGGAGGAAAAACAAGCTCCGTTACAAGGAGAAGTGGGGAGATTCAACTATTTTAGAGGAATCTGGCTGCTCCCGGCAACTCCTCCGCGCTCGGGCGCACCCAGCACRGCGAGGAACAGCACGAACTTCACAGCGTCCTTGTAGAACTTGAAGCTCACGGGCTTGGGGTAGAGGATGGAGCTGATGAGGTCCCCCTTGGCCGTGCAAAACCCTGCGGGAGAGGAGCGGCGGGTTCGCAGGCGTGGGGCGGGCAGCTCGCCAAACGACATGGCCGGCGGCAGGCTTTTTCCTCCAAGCCCGGCTCCGCGTCGCTACCTGTGCGGGTCACCACGGCCAGCACCTCTTGGCCCACGTACGCCTTGGCTCGGACGACGTGCGTGCCGCAGAACAACGTGTGCCGCCTGTGCTCCTCGGGCGAGTAGACGGCGGTGCCCGCCGGGAGAGGCGTTTTCATCACCGGCACGCTCTCCCCTGCGGGAGAAACCCACGTCGCGTAGGAAGGTTTATAACCCCCGGGGCACCGCGATCCAACCGGCCGGTCCGGTGGCCTCGGCGCGGGCCAACGCAAGGACGCGAAGGGGCTGCCTTAGGGTCCGTCGAGACGCCGCCGGCGGATCTTTCCTCCTTCCGGCTCTCTCACCCGTCAACATGCTCTCGTTGACCATGCACTCGCCCGTCAGCAGCGCGGCGTCGCAGGGGACCAGCAGCCCGTCGGAGGGGAGGCTGATGCAATCGCCGGGCACCAGGTCCGCGGAGCTCACCACCGCCTCCTCTGCAAGACGCCCGGCGCGCTCAGACCCCAGCACCTTCCTGAGCGATTTAGTCTAGTCTACGGGCCAAAAGCACGGAGTCCTCCGCCCTTCGGGCTCTTCAGCGCGCGAYGGGGCAGCAAACCGACCAACCGACCGCCCGCAGGCAGCGCGCTCACCTCCGCCGCGCCGGCGGACTCGGACGCCGACCGACATCTTCGCCAGGTTTTGCAGCGTGGYGCTTTGCTGCGGGGAAGCGAGCAGTCAGCAGCCAGCGCGGCAAAACCCCACCGCCGCGGTCAACCCTCGAGCGCACCGGGGACGGCGGAAAGCCGCCTCGAAGCCCGGAGCGGGTTTGGGCGCACCTAGCAGGGCTTCRCGCCCAGGACCACCCCATGGTGGTTCCTGCATCCCCCCCGCTCCAAGGGCTCTCCCCAAGGTGGGTTGGGGTCTGCTAAGCCTTCCCCTCCGTTTCCCCTGGTTTCTGCCCCGCCGCAGGGCCCACCACCAACCTTCCTTGTCTCATAGAGCGACAGTCCCAGGGAAATAGTAGAAATGAGGAAGATGCAGGCGGCGTAGTAGTAGTAGGCGTCGCAGACCCACAGCACGATGCTGAACGCTTGGAAGATGTAGAAGGGATTGAGCACCTGCGGGGCAACAAGCAAAGAGAGGTGGTTTGGGGGAGGAAGGTTCCTCCAGGCCGGCGCGAGACCTCCAGGCTCCAAAGGGAATAACAGCTTATGCGGAGAAGCTGGCCCTCCTTCGGCRTTGGGGATGGACTAGCTGCTTCCTCCAGCCTGCCCACGGCCAGGCCTCCTGCAGATGCTCAGTCATCTCTGGAAGCAACCAAAGCTGCCTGAGCTAAGAGGCAGGAYGGGTCCTCTCCATGCTCTGCCTCCTCCGATCTCCTCTCCTGAAGTCCTCTTCTCCCTTGCCAGTGAAGAACAGCCCCCAAACCTAACACCCTCACAGGGAGACGAGACCCGGTGGACAACCTGCACTTCCGAGCCCCGCAGGCRCGCACCTCCTCCACCAAGAGCCGCGGGTAGGACTTCACTGGCACCTCGATGAGGTTCGGTCCGTAGATTTTCCTTCTGCGGAGGGGAGAGAAAAGCAAAGGGGAAGCAAACATGTGGCAGAGAAAAGCCGTGCTTCCAACCCGAGGGCCACCATGCTGCCAGACCTCCACAGGAGCCCCAGCTGGACAGAAGAGCCAGGCAGGAGCAGTCCAGGACACTTCAGTACCATCTACCATTTTTTTTCATTTATTTTTAAGCACGGTGAAGATTTAAGGAACGTAATGCCCTCTGCAGCAGGCCCCCCTGCTACATCCCTACCTGGTGTCACGGTCTTGCTGGTCAAGCCCRGCCTGGGAGAGATGGAGATCTGCACAGGTCCAACCTTCATCCAAGACGCTGGAAAACCAGAGGGGCAAGGAAACGAGAAGAAAAAAGAGAGTTAAAATGAGCCGGGAGCCCAAGGCAACGTACGGAGAAGGTGGAACAGAGAGCGTTGGTGAGAAAACCCCCGTGGGGAAGGGAGGACACCTCGTTCCTCGGCCTGCAGCCCAGCTCCCCGGCGCCTCAAGGACGGCGGCAGACAGACACGGGGCCCCTGGAAGTACCTGACTTTGCAGTAGGCCTGCTGCCTCTCGATCCAGACGTAGCGCAAGCCCTCGAAGACGTAGTACCGCAGGAGGTTCTCCTGGGCAGAACGAGACGGGGAGGAGGCGCTCAACGGCCGCGCCGCGCGAGGGAATCGAGGGGGTTGCGGGGGTCGCCCAGCGTTACCTCTTCCTTCTCGTGAAGCCGGACGGTGTCCCGGCTCTCCTCCTCATCCGACACGCCGATGGCGATGCTGGTTTTCCGGTCCTCCTGCCGGGCTCCCGGGCGATTCTCCAGGCTGTTCGGGGTGGAAAACCCAAGCGCTTCATCGCTGCGAACCCGCCAGCGCCGTCGCAAACGCGGCTCCCTCCCCGCCGCCTCTGTCGAGGCGACCCAAACCCGCGAGGCCGGAGCTCACCCGCCGGCGCCCAGCGGCTCCGTGCGCACGCGCGCGGCGAAGCGCCGTCCGAAGCGGTCCTGCAAGACACGCACGGGTCGCCGCGGCCTCCCGAGCGCGGGAAGCCGCCGCCGCCGCCGCCTCGGCCACCTCCCGGCGTCTCCGGCCACGCGCCTCCCTCCTTCGAGCGAGGGCTGCCCGGCTGCAGGCACACAAAAATACGGAAAAGCAAAGCCGGGACGGCTGCTACGGGAAGGGCGAAGCGCAATTTGCTTCCCGGATTTCGAGCCGGGAATAACTCGCCGCCGGGGTCTCAACCCAACGGTTACTTCGTCGGGCAAATCACCGTCGTCAGCAGCCGCGGGACGGAGGGAGAGGAGCCCGAGGTCCCTCGGGGGAGCGTTCGGCCGAGGCGGCTCGAAACGGGCTCTGCGCGGACTCACCGTGATGAGGACCCAGTCGGCGCGGCCGAGCGCGCACGGCTCGCACTTGGCCCGCACCTCCAGGCTCGGCTTCCAGCGGAAGAGGAGGAGCAGGAGGCCGGCGGTCAGCGCCGAGGCCCCGCGGCACAACGCCAGTCGCCACGTCCTGCTCCGGTAGCCGGCGACCTCCTCCTGCAAGGAAACGCCGCCGCGTCGGGGCGATGCCGGAGCCGGAGCCGGCTGCTTCCCGCCGCCGCAATATCCGTCCCCGGCTCGGGCTTGAGGTTCGCTCGGCCCGTTTTGATCGAAATCAAGGGAAATAYGGTGGGCGCGCCCCGCTCGGAGGCCTCCCCGCGTACCATGCGGGCTGGGTCGGAGCCCGGCCGCAGCGTCCCGTAGCCCGGCGGCCGGCTGCCCAGCAGCCTGCTGCAATCTGCGGAGCCAAGGAGGAGAGAGAGGGGAAAAAAGAGAGAGAGAGAGAAAAAAGCAAGATTTAGCCGAGGCGGAGGCGAAGCCGCCACCGTCATCATCATCGTCACGGAGCCGCTTTCGCTCCTCGCCGCTTCCTGGCCTGGCTGCTTGGCGACGGCCACAAAAATCCTTTTTTTTAAATTAAAATTTTAATTTATATTTAAATTTTAATTTTAATTTGATTATTTAATTTTATTTTCTATTTTTTATTTTTATTTCTATTTTATTATTTTATTTTATTTTTTATTTTTCCCTGCCCGCTTTCTACCTTGCGATCGAAGCGGGATGCAGCTGGGCGCCTCCGGCCAGCGGCTCGCCGGCATCGCGCTCGCCTGCCTGCAGCTTCCGCGGGTCTTTCCGTAGGACCGTAAAGCAATCGGGACGCCTACTTCTCCCTCCGGATCCGCTCCGGATTAAAAGCCGCGGCCGGATCCCRGCAGCTCGTTTTCCACCCTCACCCCCCGCCGCCGGCGCGGCCGCGCTCCCCACCGGAGTTAACGCTCTCCGGGCACGGAGCCGCCCCTCTCCTGCCGGAAAAGCCGCTCCGACCGGATTCCAGCCATTCCCGGCAGCCCCGCGAGTCTCTTCCGACGCTGGAAGT
Organism: Rhea americana; assembly: GCF_003343005.1. Classification (NCBI taxonomy): domain Eukaryota; kingdom Metazoa; phylum Chordata; class Aves; order Rheiformes; family Rheidae; genus Rhea; species Rhea americana. The sequence goes on from NW_028186773.1 coordinate 20,956, forward strand.
CGATCTGCGGGCGACCAAAACCGTTCAGCGACAGGCGTCACCCAGCCTCGGCGACCGGCAGGAGCCGGCGGGAGCTTTGGGAACGCCGGATCCAGCTCCGAGCCGCCGCGCGCCCCAAAACGCAAGCAGCCCCCAAGCTGGAATTCCCGGCTATTTAGTAACAAATAAATTAACTCGACAGCTTTAACCTTTCCCAGAAAAAGCGATTTTCTTGGAGGACGCGGCGGCAACGGCCTCAAGCGGCTCCGTCTCCTCTCGCCCCTTCGATCCGAATCCCGCCCGGCCCCTCGCCCCGTTTTTTCTCACCTCCCGGCTGCTTCCCAGCGCACGGCGATCCCGATCTCACCTGACTCGGCTTACGCTGCTCCRGGGCGCCGCGGCCGGGAAGCATCCGGCGCCGGGCGAGGGGAGGGCAGAGCGCGGCGAAGCTGCGCTACCGGTTTGCGGCGCGGCGGCCGCACCTCGTCTGCAAACACGAGCGCCCGGGCATCCGGCCCCGAAGCGGCGTTTCGCGGCCGGGATATCGCGCGGGTGCTGAGCCCCGGGCAAGGAAGCCAGGGAGGAAGCAAGGAGGGAAGCGAGGAAGGAGGGAAGCAAGCAAGGAAGCAAGGAGGGAAGCAAGCAAGGAAGGAAGGAGGGAAGCAAGGAGGGAAGCAAGGAAGGAAGCAAGGAGGGAAGCAAGGAAGGAAAGCAAGGAAGGAGGGAAGCAAGGAAGCAGGCAAGGAAACAAGGAGATCAAGGAAGCAAGCAAGGAAGCAGGCAAGGAGGCAAGGAAAGAAGGAGGGAAGCAACGAAGCAAGGAGGGAAGCAAGGAGGAAGGAAGCAAGCGGGGAAGCCAGGAAGCAAGCAAGGAAGCAGGCATGGAAGCAAGGAGGCAAGGAAGGAAGCAAGGAAGGAAGGAAGCAAGCAAGGAGGGAAGCAAGGAGGGAAGCAAGGAGGGAAGGAGGTAAGCAAGGAAGCAAGGAGGTAAGCAAGGAAGGAAGGAAGGAGGCAAGGAAGGACGCAAGGAAGGAAGCAAGGAAGGAAGGAAGCAAGCAAGGAGGGAAGCAAGGAAGGAAGCAAGGAGGGAAGGAGGTAAGCAAGGAAGCAAGGAGGCAAGGAAGGAAGGACGCAAGGAAGGAAGCAAGGAAGGAAGAGACCGCTCCTCACACAGCCACCGAGCYGGGTTTGCGCGGCCGAGGTCCCAGGGCACAGCCCGTCCCATCCAGCACCATCTCAGACGGGGGAAAGCAGGAGAAAACTGCGCTCCGGACGCCCAGACGTCTCTCCCGCGTGTCTCGCGCGAGAGCGGAGCTGGAAACCTCGACGGGTTCGAAACCCCTCCGCAAGCCGCAAAAGCGGCGCCGGGCCAGATGAGGGCTCATCCGTCCTCCCGCTCCATGCRTGGAGCCAACGCAGACCGAATGGGCACAGGCTAATCCCTGGAAAAGCGATTCCCTGCCTGCAGCTCGCCGCGACCAAACGCCTATTTCCAGGCGAGCTGCTCCGGCGCTGGCGGGGAATCAGCAGCCGCGGGAGCGCGGACGGCAGAGCCCCCGAGGCCGGGAGAAACGAGGTGGAAGCTCGCAGCCGGAGCCAGCTATGGCCTTTTCCTCCTGCGTCTCCCTGCCGCCGGAAAATCGGCTACGATCGTGGCGGATCCATCGGGCTGGAAAATCGGCGGGGTCTTCGTACCCTTAAAACTCGCCCCCAGCCTTCGCGGCGTCCCCAAGCAGCAAGAGCAAAAGGGACATTTCGCTCCGAGCGCGGCGGCGGATTCCCGGAGCCGCCAGCTCGCTTTTGTGCAGCACCACGCGCCGAATCGGCCCCCGCGACCTACTTTAACTTTGCAAAAAGAAAAAAAAAAGGCCAAAGTAGGAATCGAGGGGATGGYGGCCTCAGAGGGTGTTTCCTGAAGCAAAGCACCGCTCCCCACCGCGTGTGCATTCCCCCTTTTCTGCAAAATCCATCTAACAAGCACAGTTAGGAGAAAGAGGGGTGCAAGTCCAGGGCGTGCACAATGCAAACCCCAGCGGCAATGCACAGGAAAAGCCCCGGAGACTGTGCACGACGGAAATGCAGAGTGCAAACCCAGGGCGTGCACAGGCCAAGCCACGGAGGCCGTAGACAGTGCAACACTGCAGAAATGCAGAGTGCAACGCCAGGACGTGCACAGTGCAATGCCGGGGTGTGCACAGTGCAACGCTGCAGAAATGCACAGTGCAACGCCAGGCCGTGCATGTGCAATGCCAGGCCGTGCACAGTGCAATGCTGCGGAAATGCACAGTGCAACACTAGGGAAATGCACAGTGCAACACTGGGACGTACACAGTGCAACGCCGGGGAAATGCACACTGCAACGCTGCAGAAATGCACAGTGCAACGCCGGGAAATGCACACTGCAACGCCAGGCCGTGCACAGTGCAACGCTGCGGAAATGCACAGTGCAACACTAGGGAAATGCACAGTGCAACACTGGGACGTGCACAGTGCAACGCCGGGGAAATGCACACTGCAACGCCGGGACGTGCACAGTGCAACGCYGGGGAAATGCACACTGCAACGCCGGGACATGCACAGTGCAACGCTGGGGAAATGCACACTGCAACGCCGGGGCGTGCACAGTGCAACGCCGGGGATGTGCACAGTGCAATGCCGGCGTTGCGCCCAGTGCAACGCCGGGGAAATGCACTGTGCAACGCCGGGGACGTGCACAGTGCAACGCTGGGGAAATGCACACTGCAACGCCGGGGAAATGCACAGTGCAACGCCGGGACGTGCACAGTGCGACGCCGGGGACGCGCCCAGTGCGACGCCGGGGACGCGCTCCCCGCGGCAGCCCCAGTGCACCTAGCGCCCCCCCACCACCACCGTCCTCCTCCTCCCCGCCCTCGGGGTCCCCCTGACCTGAGCTCATGGCGGCTGGACACGCGCGGCCGCGGACACGCGTGGCGGCGCCGGCGCTCCGCGCGCACTCAGGGCCGCGCGCACGCGCGCAGCGCAAGGAGGCGCGCGGGGGCTGCCGGGACTCGTAGTCCTTCCCCCCCCCCCGCTGCGGCCGGGCGGGGAAATGCACCGGGCGCTGCCCCCAAAAGGGGCCTTGCAACCCCCCCTCCCAGGAAATGCACCGGGCGCTGCCCCAAAAGGGGCTTTGCAAGGCCCTTCCCTGCACAGTCACCCCAGGGTGAGAAGGGAGCCCCCGCCCTGCTCCCCGCTGCACGACCCCCCCCCACACACACACACACACACTCCACCGCTGCTCCTGCACAGAGAGCTCGGACAAGGGGGAKTTTGAAGGCACCAACCCTAACCTCCTTTCCAAGGAGGGAGCAGCTCCCTGGGGAAAGCCTGGCTCTTCGGCACCCTCCCCTGCCGCAAAACCGCTGYCAGAAGTCGGGCAAACCTGGGAGAGGTGGTGGGGGGGGACAGCACAGCCAGCACCCCCAGCTGTACGTTCTGTACGCTCCCTACACAGCAGGGATCCCCAGCAGGGATGGGAGGACCTTACCAGTGGTGGCTGCTGCTCCCACCAGTGTCTTGCCACACGCCTGTACTCCCAGGGCCTCCTTTTGCTCCCTAACAAGCGCCCAAGTCAGAAGAGACTGCAGAGCCTCAGAGGCAACCCTGGGTTTGAGCACACCCAAAACTACAAGCCAGGGACGTTTGGGATTCTAGCTGCAAATTTACTTCATCCCCCAAGAGTCAGGGAGAGACATTAATTCAATACTGTTAATGAAGTAGCAACTCCAATTTGTTCTTTACAGTATTTATTGTACGTGCAAACCTATGGAAACAGACAAACGAACTCCCTGTTGGAATCTTTTCCCAAATCAGATGCGAATTCCTTCCAGGTAAAGCACATTTGTGCGTTGCTCTTCCATTCGGGGAAACAGCATTACGCAGCGGCTGCCTTCTCTTTGTACGTCGCCATCATTTTCTTGATTTCAGCAATTGCTTTGCCAGGGTTCAAACCCTAAAAGCCAGAGAGTTCCAGTTAGTTTCCATGCTGGAAATCAGCATGTCAGAGTGCCCTCCCCCTTGCCTCTCACAGCAAACACAGCAAGCTCTCAGGTCTGCCAGCCCTCATTAAAAACAAAGCAAGCGCTCAGCACTCAGTTTTAGAAGTTGGAGTCCAGCCTAGTGTCTACACTAGGCTACAGCTATACGCAACGGTCTGCTCCAGAGGCCGGACGGGCATTGTGGTCTGCAGAGACTCCTCGAGCAAGGCCTGCACATGCAGATTCACCTTCCTCCGGCCTCAATTCACAMGGAAAGAGCGAGCCAGACTGGATTTGAGTCGCACCGAGCCAGCGGGCATCAAGACTTGCAGCGACAGCACGCAAACGCTTGAACTCCTTGTCCGGGGCAATACCCCTACGGAAAGGGCTCTGCTGCAGATCTTACTGCCTCTGCTTGGGGGCCGAACCAGAAGCGCTCCCCGCTGTTTTAAGACAAATACCCATTCAACTACACAGGACCGGTTTTAATCRGCAACCCGAGGATCAAAGAAAAGAACCAGCGGTTGAGTGATAGGAACTCTAACACAGTTCAAGCAGAATTGAACACGCTACTTTTAGGTGTATTTGGAGATGACTTATGAGGCAATTTCCTGCCTCCAGAGAAGCTTCGCTGCAGTGTCGCAAGAGCTTGTTTTGTATTTCAGACTAGGGGGGGAAAAAAAAAGCTGTCTCATAGAGGGCACTAGGGAAGTGTCCAAGCACACTAAGTCACAGTGTAAAAACGCTCCCCGCACACAAACCACCTAGCTTTCCGAAGAAGGTTTTTATATTACACAGATGTCAATCACRTGGCAAAAGTCCTTGCTCAATCTCGCAGCGCTGCTCCCAAACCAAGCATGCCTAATCTCGAAATGAGAGGGGGGGGGAAAGAAAAATAATAATAAAAAAACAAGCGCCCCGCGACAGCGTCGCCGTGATTACCGCGGCAGCGCCGCAGGACAGAGCGCGAACAGGAAATCGCCCTGTCGCCCAGCTCCCCTGGCAGCCTTCCAAAGCTGATCGAGACAACAGCCAGGATTTAGAGCACGCGCCTGGAAACGTGTTATTATCCAGCACGTCTCCTGCTCGAGAAACCAAGCCTTGGTGTGCTATTTCACCGTATTACGTGCATTCACGCATACAATATGTAGCTACCATCTTCACATTGAATCTTCACCTTTAGCTGAGCTATGGCTCAGATCATGAGCTGGCTCCCTACACAAGGAGGGAGTTATCTTTAGTCAGTGAACCACTTTCTAAACACAGAAAACGAGCGTGCAATGCTTCTCACAAACACCCGCGTTCCCCAGTCTCGAGCATCTCATTCTTCTCACATCTGTGATCTGCCAAACCAAACTTTTGCTTTCGTATTATTTTCATAGCTCAAGAAGAATTTTACTCCATCACCTGGTGCAACCAAAGTCTGCCGAGAAACTAGAACAGCTGGCAGGAAAACGCAGCAGGATTATCTGCCCCACAAGAGGAACAAGTCACTGCGAGACGAGGAAGAGGCAGCTCGGATTTTGGAAAACTCGCACAGGTCTCACTAGAAATACCAGAAAACCAACCATCTGGGACTGGCTCTTTTGGCAGGCCCTTAGCATACAACATACACTTCAAGAGGGCTGAAAGCTTGCTACAGCCTTCTGCATTACCCAAGTTGCACAATACATCACAGATTGTTGTTAGTGCTGAGGTTTGAGGTAGAATTGCTTTGTGGTGCAAAGATCATTGATCGGCTTCACGCAGGACTGACTTCCCCATATCATTTCTGCCAGCATCCCTATTTTGAGAGGGCTTTCAAACAGGATGCTTGCAAACGTGCCAGTAACCCCAAGAAATACAAAAAAAGGGTTCATACCTTAGGGCAAGTCCTTGTGCAGTTCATGATAGTATGACAACGGTAGAGAGAAAACGGGTCCTGAAGCTGTGCCAGGCGTTCCTCCGTGTAGTCATCTCTGGTGTCAATCATCCAGCGGTAGGCCTGAAAGTCAGCGTCACTTGACACACCACATTCTCCTCCAAGGTGTTGCAATCAAAATGATATACAAAAAGCAATGCCTAATTTAGGACTTTGTGCCCAGGATCGGGATTAGGATCGCCCTGCCCCACGTGTGCTTGAAGATACACGCGCTGCTTGTGCGGGTCCCACGTGACAAAGGGGACCCATCCTTACCTGCATGAGTACTGCAGGGCCCAGGTACTTGTCCCCATTCCACCAGTAACTGGGACAGCTGGTGCTGCAGCAGGCACACAGAATGCACTCGTAGAGTCCGTCCTGCACACAGGCGGGAGACCACAGTCAAGCCATGCCACAAGCCGCAGGAAAGCTTTTAAAAAGCGATTTACACAAGGCACATGCTTCACTCACCACCTTCACCTCTACTGTCASAACAGAACAGCTCTGAAAAAATCTTATGCTAAAGAACCGTTTCTGGTGTTTGCAGAAAGCAATTCTTCTAAGTGGTCTTTTGAAACACATGTCCTCCATTCTTATCCCATACACTAACTAGGTGCTTCAGAACAACAGAGAAAAGCAGACCCTGAAGAAAAAAAATGTGAGAACTGCTCCATTTTCCTGCCTCGCTCGCTTCCAGCTTGTCCCAAAATGCTTGCAAGGAAAGGAACCTGCATGTAACCGATTAACAACGCAAGGCAGCRTTACAGAAGAGCAGACAGACCAAAGTCTGCCAAAAAGCCTAGGGAAAAAGCAAAGACGTTGCAGATTATCACGTGTTGTGAAGGGATGCCCAAGCACTCACAGAGTGGCAATGGTACGAGCCTTTAGCCATCGTGCTCCCTTCATGGGGACAAAGGCMTTCGACACAGGCCATTGAAGAACCGAAACGTAGGCCTACACRAGGGTTAAACTGGGCAAAAGACAGTTAAACTCCAAAAAGCAGAGGTCTCTCAAGTCTGCTTTCCTGACCAACCCTCAAGTTAAATACAGTCCAGTCTGACTTAAGCTATATTCCTGAGGGTTGCTTGTCAGGGCAACAGTCTCACTGAAATACATGCCAGAACCCCTCCAAGCTTGTACAAACTCCACTGCACAAGGGTGGCTGCTTTGATATACTTTGGAAGACTTACAAAAGGACCGTTAACCTGGAATTACCTTCTYGCTCTAAACTTGTCTTATTTCTAATTGTAACACATCAAATTATTGAGAATTTGAAGAAAAAGGTGGGAGTATTTCAACTGACTTAAACCCAACACTGTTTCACATGTATGCAGGCTGTTCTGAAAGCAAGAGAAACCTCAGAAAAAAATATAATCAGAAAGATTCATGCATAGCACTCAGTTAATTTTAGGCTCACTTATTTTTGCTTAATTAAAAAAAAAGATTTCAATGATGCTGCTTTACAAAACATCATCTGAAGGGAGTCCTTGTAGAGGCTACCCATGCCATCAGATAACATGTAAGAGGAGGCATGGGAGAACGGTCTTCTGTCCAAGGGCAAAACTTGGACAGAAATTCTTTCCAACTGTAAAATCCTGGGGCTGTTAAGACATCACCGCACTAGTCGCATGGTGCTGTTGACTTCTCAGGCACATGACAAGTCTATTCATCGGAGGTTAACTGATGTACAGCAAATACTATAATGGAAAACTTTGAGACCACTGCAAAGAATCAGACTGCGAACTTACCACGTTTTCAAAAAACAAAAAAAAAACAAAACAAAACAAAAAAAAACCACTCCTTTAACCAACCTTCCTCTTTGCAGTTCACGTGCAGCCCTCTAATATCTTTTACTGAAAACTAGTCTGCCTGCCCACTTTGAGCCAAGTCAGTGACAGCGCCACAGCAGCGACTGCGGCAGAGCCCAGGCCTAGCTCTGAATCGTGATGTGACCAAAGGCTCCACCGAGACAGGTCAGAGGCAAAAGAAATTTTTGATTTAATGATGCTTACTGTGGGAGCAAAGGAAATCCAGACGAGAACTTACCAGCAATATAAACTTTTTAAAACCTGCCCATCTCCCAGCTGTTCAAATGGTGCAGATGCTTTGCTGAAGAGCTTTGATCCAACACCACCAAATCCCCCCAAAGCTTACTCCCCTCAAAATAACACAGTGCTCGAGACAGACATCCAAAGACCTACACCAACAGCAAGACTAAAGCATCTTGCTTGTGTCTTTACCTCCAAAAGAATTTAACTTTTGCCATTACTTTTCGGGCTGTAAAACCCAGCAAGTAGGGACCGAACAATGTAGCTAACCATGTTTCTGCTAGACAAGATAAGCATAGTGCTGAGCTTGACAACCTTATCCCGGTATAAAATGCGGTGTTCACACTTCACAGTGTTTTTACAGACAAATGCAGCTTCGTAGGGCACACAGTAGAAATGAGGTCAGAGTCCCCACCACGGCTGCAATCTGCATTTCATTAGCAAACGTTACCCCTAGCAATGCAGACATGCCACAATGCCACATTTCAGGGAGCAGATTYCACCCACGTCAGGTTTTACACCAGACAGCTCTGTCATTAGATGAGACAGCACAGCTACTGCATGGTAACATTTAACCCAGGTCTTATCTGGAAGGGATTTCAATGGTAGAAAAGAAGCAAAAACCAGTTTCTGACGGTCTTCTATGGACTGCAGGTACTGTGCCTTGCCCTGTTTCGACTCATCCTTCTTCTTCAGGTAAGGCTCAATGGATTTATACTGTGCATAGAAGTTGCTCAGGTCCTAAGATTCAAAAGGCAAAAAGGTCACATGCATCATGTTGATCCATCATCCGCTATCATTCGAACAGTAAATGTTACCTTGTACATCAACCTGCCACATTCCTCCAAATGCAAATAGATTTAACCGCGGCTGCGCAGCTCAGACCCACCCATTCCACAAAACATCGATAAGAATCAGATGCCAATTGCGGAATATTGATTTTGTCACCATTCCTCACATCATTCCCTCCCGATTCAACCCAAACCCCCTGTTACATGGAATGGTGCAACCCTTGGTCACAAACTGACACTGATAGATACTCACTGGAACAAGATCCTTCACCACATACATATGGGGGAGAGGGTAGATTTTAGTGATCTTGCTGAGATCGGTGTCAATTTTTTTGGTGCACGCCAGCGTGTTTCCTCCAGCAATGTTCATAGCACAAGAACCACAGATGCCTGTTGGGGGGACACAAGAAAGAGCAAAACATTGGATGTATACCCTTTTATTTTACTCAGCAATAGATCCTCTTTGCCCCAAACTAGCCCCTAGGCTGTCTTCCATTTTTGCCATCTTCAAGAACCTCTGTATGTGACAGGKAAAATGCCTAAAGTTGCCACTGGGCTAAATGCGTCACTTTTCAAATAAAGCGATTTCCATGTTCTTTCTTTGAGGTCTAAATGCATTGTCAATGTCAAACTTGCTTCTGCAGTGGAAGATAAGTGGTTCAGACAGCTCAYTGCTTTCACATCGTATGTCAGCTAAGGTGCTGCTTAAAGTGGCAGGGGGGACGGCACAGGTCGTGGTGGAAAAGTCTCATCAAGGACGTTTGTGGTGCATTCAGCTTTGTTCCCACGTTTGAAACGCAAAGCTGCACRGCTCTGAGACAGCTTGCACTGAGATTACAGCATGGGAACCAGACCATGCAACCCCCAGCAGCTCTACAATTGCAGTCAAAAGCGTCCCTAAAAGGTGGGAACATAAAATGAAGTTCCTAAGACAGAAACCTCTTCCCGTGCCTTCTGCAGCRGGAGACAGTTCTGCCATAAACTGAATTCATTAGTCTCCAAACACGAGAGGATAGAGATTCACAGAACAAGAAGCAGCACACATACGGCATGACAAACAGATTAAATGACACTGCTGATGACCTCCCAGTAATACAGGGATCAGATACAGCAGTGGAAAGTGCAAGGTAACACCCTAGCTTTTACAGGAAAAAACATCACAGAATTGTCACACATAATACTCAAGCGAAGAGCTCAGGTATCCAATTCAGACCAACACGTATGAGAGGCATTATACTAGAAAGAAAACAAATGTTGAAAGGATATAACTCTAATTTTAGAGGATTTAATAAATACTGGTTGTTACAAGGCAGACAGAAACGCTGTTGCGCCTCACAGCGGTGAGCTAGTCCTCCTCAGTGCCCAGTGTGTCGCCTAGGCATCTCTTCCCCTCACTGTCAAATAAAGAAACCAGCAACACCTCCACAAGGTTATTCCTCCCACCTGAGAAACTGTTCCAAACATTTTCCAGTCAACTAGAGGGAGAAAAGGGACAACTGAAGTTTGCAGAGCTGAGCCCACAAATAAGCAATAGGAACACATGATCGGATTTTTTTCCTACGTGGCAGAAAAAGACAAGATTGGGCCAGCTCAGCTTGAATAATTGACTTCTGTTTCTCAGAGAAAAATATTCAAGGCAATTATTTTTTTCTGCTCAGGAACAATGTTTGTTATCTAAATATCACACACAGGAAAAAAAAAAAACCACACTTATAAAGTGCTTTCACACGCTATGCAGATTCTCCAGGAAACAGCTGCGCTTTAAAGATTGTTTTTCATTTAGTTCTAGGAAAAGATATTTTTATGCATCAGACAATTGCACCTAAATTTCTAGTACTAAAAAAAAATGCACCACATTAGAGCAAAAACTCATTCCATAAAAGCATCCTCCCTTATTGCATTTTCACAATTATTTTAAGGTCAGCACACTAACATTCTTCCGAACTATGACTTGTTATGGGGGAGAGAAACACCTCCTGGACTGGAAAGTCTTGATGCAGTTCAACAAACAGGTTGATTTGTACCCAGCCGAGATGGGTCAGTAGGGTCTGCCRTGTAAGACCACCTGACTGCCTTTTCTTTTCCTCATCAACCACTTTTCTTGACTGAAGGGCCAGAAAAGATTCCTGAAGCTATTCCCAGAAGCCACACTCTTCCCACTGCATCCATACGTATTTCAGCAGCAGCACCATACGAAGCAGCCCATACAATTCATCCCCATTCACTACCTTTCCCTCCCTCAGAATTTTGCTGTTAAAACTTCTTTTGCTAGATTTCCCTACAGAGCCTCTCACTTGCGGGTGGCCAAGACAAACAACATTAGGATGGAAACAGGAGCAACCAGAGCTCYTTAAGTACATCAGTTATAGCTCAGTGTTTCATGAATTTGACTTCCGACTTCACTACTTGATTCGTTGAGGTATTTCACACACAACATCTGGAAGAGAAGAGCAGCAGAACATTGAGGTCTATCCCCAAGCTTTCTACTAGCTACATGCACACCACCACCTTTAGCTTTTACTGAGCAACAAATGCCCTTCAAGAACAATTTGCGGTTTAGCAGATTGAAAAAAAAATCCTTACCTTCTCTACACGATCTGCGGAAGGTCAGAGTGGAGTCAATCTCATTTTTTATCTTGATCAGAGCATCAAGCACCATAGGCCCACATCTATAACAGGAAACAAAGTTGGTGAACCTTTATAATTCCCCTCTGCGCCAATGCTGTCTCTCTGGCACCTCACAAAGAAGAATCTGTAAGGAATTTCATCCCTATTCCAATCAAATATATATATATATTCTTTTGCTAACCGCAGGCAATAACACAGATAGTTTGATCAGCAGTGTGACACATTAGCCTCAGCACACCAGCTCAGCCCAGGGTCAGGGTGGGAGARAAGCAATTTCTTTTGCTGATGCCCTCAAGATCTGGCTCAGCTGTAGAGGGTTCAGACAGCAGAACTGAAAACTCTCAGCAAGTGCCTTGCTACCACTTCTCTCCTTTTCAGTCAGGTTTTGACAAGTCTGCCTATCCTCATTAGTCGGAGAGGCAGGAACACACACAAAACCAATCTTAGACAACTTATATAATCTTAAACACGGCAGACAAGGCAACGCCTAGAAATGATTAACCAGCGCACGTCACAGAGCAGCAAAGCTTGAGCTCTCTATCACACGCTCCTCAAGGGCAGAGGCGTATGCTCTGCATCTGAAGATCTCAGAATGGGCCTGAGGTGAGTTTCTCTGGCAAGAGCACAGCAGTAACTGGAGCTCAAAGAAATCAGGCACCTGTGCTCAGGCAAAGGTTTCTATGCTGCACAGAAGACTRCAGCCTTCTGCAGAACCGTGGAAAAGCAAGAGCGTTCCTGGCTTTGGCTACACCAAAGYGTGCAAGCAGTTGCCTGCAAACTATGGAAATGATTTATTATTAAGCAAACTATGAGAAGAGTTTATAAAGCCTCTATCTTATCTCCCAGATCTGGGACCGCGAGCTACACTTAAACTGCGGTTCTCTTTTGAAACATACCTCCAAATTCATCATATAAAGAGAGCATATTAAAACCATGAACATCCTTGAGTCTTCAACATGAGTCAGGAACATAGGTAAAGCCTCAAAGAAGTCATAAAATGAAGTTACATGAAGTTAACATGCTCTAGGTGACCCAGCTTGAGCAGGGAGGTTGGACTAGATGAGCTCCAGAAGTCCCTTCCAACCTTACCGATTCTATGAAGTAGGTGATGGGAAAAAAAAACCCACGCAGTTACAGCAAGATTTGCTTCGCCTGGAAGCAACATTTGGTCTCACCAACACTGCAGACAAGCTGCTCTGTAACATGACTGAGGCACCACTTCATGGCCACTCTAACAGGGCTTTAACAGTCACTGAAGCCCAATAAAAGTATTGGCTCCTTCATCTGTTTGCTCAAATGCTTCTTAACCACTCTCCCTTACCATTTGTCATATAACTACCAGTGTGTACAAACAGTCCTGATGAATCCACCTGCCAGCTAAGCCAAAGAACCTTCTCCCTAAACAGATAGACTCACTTATTCAAATCCACTTCGTATGTCTGCATGCGGGGCTTGTCCCCAGGCTTATCAGGATCCCATCTGTAGATGGCAAATTTCTTGATACGCGATGCTGCCTGCGAAGCTGGAGCGGCTGCAGCTGCCGTCTGTGCTCCCCGACATATCTGCATTTAAACAGAAGCAATATACCCTTTAGATCCCTCCAGTTATCTTTCAGTTGGGAAAGAAAATAACTAGAGGCCATGTACTTCAGGGCAAGAACTGCAGGATCCATCGCTGACTTGGCATTTGAACTTCGGCAAACCCAGAATTATCCCCGTCCTCATGAAAAGGAAGCGACTCTAGGGAACATCTACCTACAGCTATGTGAAGCTACCAACGCTCCTACAAAGAAATAAACAACCGCAAAGCAARATATCGCAAACATAAACACAACATCCCCTTCGTCAGAGCAAAAGCACCTTTAGGTACACACTCCTTCCCTTACATGCTTTTGTGCATCTCAATAATTGATATTAACTCAGCAGCAAGAATCAATCCCCAACCTGCAGAACTGGTGAAAGGACTCATGCAGCTTTTTGAAAATCCTTCCGAGCCAAACACGGCATTGCAAACACAGACTCCASGAAGGACTGACACACTGTTCTCGGACCCAAGAGGAGCTGCCTCACYGCAGGGGCCCAGGCTCCAAAGAGCATCAAGCTGCTGGGGCCACAGGAGCCACGGCACACACAACCACCTCCGACCTGGCACAGCCCTGCAGCGAAAGGGCAGCCCGTACCTGCCGCTGCAAGACCTACTCCTTYCTCCGCAAGCCTCTCTTGGCCCCACATCAGCCCCCAGAGGCTCCCAGACGCTTGGCTGCCCAGCCAACAAGCAATCCCCTCCCCCCCAGCACTTCCCAGCACCTCC
>NW_028186773.1:34959-78532 GCF_003343005.1 Rhea americana
AGCCGCTCCCGGCCCCTCACCGGCGGCAGCAGCAGCCGCCCCGGGACGCTGCGCCTCAAGGAGACCCCGACAACGGCCGCCGCCATCTTAGCGCTGGCGCAGCTTCCGCCTCCGAGGGCGGAAATAACCGCCCAGACCATAGAGAGAGGGTGTAGAAGGGCTAGCGCGGATTCGGCGGGCGGCCATTTTGGGTGCGGCTCAGGCCGGCGCCATGTTGAGCGTGGCGGGAAGGAAGCACTCGCGGGCGCCATGTCGCGGCTTGCAGGCGCCCAAGGCCTCGCCCGTCCGCGGGGGTGCCCGGAGCTTGCTCCCGTCTCCGGGCAGCCCCCGCCCCAGCTTGCATGCTTCTTGCTGCCCAATGGCACCTGGTTACGGCGGATTTTCCTCACTCAAGGGCCTAGGCGGCAGCACTGCCCCCCCCATCCAGCTCCCAGCCCAGCAAGGGCCCAGGATGGGGGGGGGCGGCACATTGCCGCTGCTGTTTAACGCCTTCACCTTTGGTTTTTTTCCCCCTTCTCATGTGCTGAAGGGGGGAAACTCCCGTGAAACTCCCGTGAAAACGGGAGCGTCGCTTCAGAGCCCCCTTCTTCTGGGGGCTGTTTTTGTCGCGAACGGCGTCGGTGCGGCGTCCTCATGGAAAGGAGGACAGTCCTGAAGCGTTTCCTCGTTTTATTCTCAGCAGTATAAGTTGTTGGCACCGCACCTCACCAGAAATGGCCGTTTTTCTCCCGTATTTTTCCTCTCCACCCGAACCCCCCATYGCTGCRTCTCCACGGGCCCCAAAAGGCAAYGAGGAAGGCAAGAATRYGAGCTGAGGGGAGGGGGGGGACGGGACTGGACAGAGATCTGGGGTGTGCAAACGTGCCTGGCACCTCACATCTATGTTGACTGAACCATGAGCAAAAACACACAGCCGCAAGCGCCCAGGAGCCACCTCCGAGCGTGCAGCAGGGGCGGCGCTGCCAGCTTGCCAGCGTCTAGGGCATCACGTGCCACCACTTGAAGGAGAAKGGTCGTCGGTGKACATTGGTGCCGCAGTGSACCTCCCCCAGGTTCTTGTGGTAGGAGGAGATGTCGTCGATGAAGCTGCACGTCAAGCCCAGGGGCTCGAGGAGGGAGCGGACGTGCTGCTCCAAGCAGCACTCCCCCTCGATGATGGGGCCGAACGGCTTGGGGATGCCCAGGTCCTGGGAGAGCACGATCATGTTGACCTGTACAGTGAACAAGGTTACCTCCACGTGGCATCGTTTTCTCCTTCTGCATTTGGACTGCTTTCAAAACCTTGCGATTCTGGCCAGCTGGCCTCTTCAGAAGGTCTTTCGAGACRCGGCTGGGTTTTCTGAGCCACATGGTGTCTCTTTCTGGGAAAAGGGGGGCTGCTGGCAGGGGGAATGTCTCGTTTCTCTGGACAATCCCAAGGGAAGGTTTTAGGGGGCATTTATTAGATTGCATTGGAAGAGGGAGGTAGCCTCTCCTGGCAGAAGTGGAGTAACCATCTGTCACAGGCTTAAGCTGTAGATTATTTATGGGAAGAAAGCAACTCGATCAGTTTTGCTCTGCCAGGTTTGCCTCTCCATCCAAGCCCATCCATGTCCTTGCGGAGGCGAGGGTCACAGCCAGGGATTGCCTGGCTCCCTTCCCAACCTGCAGCTCCAAACCCACTGGATCTATAGGATTCTTATCCCTGCTGTATTTTAAAGATGAAAAAAGGATTTGGCTAAATAAACCTCAAAGCCAGTAATGCTGACTTATTAAAAAAAAGCTAAAAGTGGTGAAGAACTTGATGAAGATATTTTATCCTGCAAAAAAAAATCCTCTTTTTTTCTCTCTGTAACTGCCAGCTTTGAGGATTTACCTGCCCGACTCTTGCTACTGTGTGGTCATCCGTGCATGACATCTGTTCTACTGAAACCCCCTCTCTCAGCCCAACGCCCACATCTCCCCTGTGAGTCGGTGAGGACCCGAGGAGCAGGAACGCCTCTCACCATGTTGGGGAAGTATGCCATGGCCTTGCCRTGCTTGTCCATCTTGAAGAGGGCCGGCAGATCGATGATATCACTCTCTGTCAAGCCCAGCTCTTTTYTGAGGATGTCTCTGTTCCAGTCAATGCAGCGCTGGAGCGAGGGGAGAAGAGAGGTTTGGGGTCTGCACGAGCTTTTGCCGAAATGCAGCGCCTTCCTAGGCATCCTAGTGATGGAGCTAACACGGGAAGGCTCCGGAGGCTGGTGCGTGGGATCGCYGTGTTTGTCCCACTATGCTCAGACCCACAGGTTTTCCTGCCTCCCTCCCGGTGATCTGTGCCTGCGGGGTGCAGGCTGCCCTGCCGTGGTTATTACCTGGACRTACTGATTCTGTTGCACCATGATGTCGTTGGAAAGGACTTTGTTAATGGTGACTCGTTTGGTGTCTGTCCCGGAGTATCCTACAAATACAAATCCCAAACAGGGAAATGAAACGCCTGCTGTCAGCTTCCAGAAGCCTGGCTTGTGGTGCTTAAGACAAGGTGCAAAGACAGAAAAAGCCCAAATTTCACATGTCAACTCCCCGACCGTGGCAAAGGCAGAAGATGTGGGGAATAACGCCTCTGGTTGAGGCTGCTGGGAGTCCCAATAGGGAAGACCAGGCACGAGGGAAATCCCTGGCTGTTTCTCAATCTCCTAGCCTGGCCTGGAGAGCATTTGGAAAGGTTGTGTAGTCCATCTTCCTGCCCAGGGAATAATTGGCTGCTAAATTTCTCTGCTGCCTCAGTTCCCAGCTCCATAAAATCAGAGCTGTCATCTCCCTATCATCCAGGTGCTGGGCAGATAAATCCAGGAAGAGATGAGGTCACCCCTCGCCTTTGGATGGCTGGATCCTGGACAAACGGAAGTGACCTGAGCCCAGAGGGCTCAGGGGCCCTTCAGAGGTGTGGATGTCTTTTTCTTGATCCTGTCACAGACRGATGAATTTCATCCTAAGCAAAACTGAGATTAGAAGGTGCCCAAACTGCCTGTCCAGAGTGATCAGAAAGTCACTACTGCTCTTACGAGCTGGTTAATGCCTTGACTGCTTGCAGATGGTTTATTAGCCAACAGCTGCTCTGCCTGGGCAATAGCTGTTGTTTTAAATCAGAGATTAAGTCTCCAGTACAGCCAGTTTGAAAGAAATCAAGGCACTTGTAGCCCACCTATGGAGTACCGCTGGGAGGGAAGGGCAGGAGAGCAAAAACTTAGAAAACTTCAGTGCCAGTCTGTGGCACTGGTTTGGGGTGGCATGAGAGTCCATGGCTCCCAGTTGTGCCCCGGCCCACTTTTTGCAGCTCTCTGAAATGCACAGGTGAAGCCACAGGAGGTCTGGTGGTATTTACAGTGGGCAGAGAAGCTCCTTGAGCAAAAGTCACCTCTGTGCAGAGGGCTTCATCCCCCCAGGCCCACTCGGGTTCTCAAAATAGGACTTGAGGGGGCCGGGTATGGCGTGTGTGGGCAGGCATCCTGCCGCAAAGAAAGGCCCGTCGGGTCGGTGTCGTTTGTCAGGCTTGAAGGACAACCGCTGCAGGGGCGGGAGAAGGTCCCCTTCCTCGTGCACGCGTCCCGAATACCCACGCCTCAGTCAGGTGCGTGCTGGCTCTTCCTTGCTCCCGCCCTCAGGCTGGCTGCTCCGCACCCTAGATGCGRCTCCCTCATCCTGCATCAAAGCCGGCCTCTAGCTTGAGGACAGAGACCAGCATGTTTTCCCCCCACCTCGGCGGAGGCTTGCGAAATTCCTCCGGGCTGACGGAAACGCCTCTTTGCTCCGACCCTTCGGCCTCGCCGCCCACCCCATTCGCAGGGCTGCTTGCTTTGGCCGCAGCTGCCAGGTAATCCCCATACCTTTGAACATGGTGGCTTCGCCCTGGCCCTCCTTCTGCTTCTCCCGAAAGAGCTTGTAGCATGCCGCGGGGCTGGCCAGGAGCATCCGAAATCGCTGGGGGAAACGGGAGTTTAAGCGCTCATTGCTCACGGCGAGGGAAGCATCGTGCAAGGATGGCCAGCCAGCCCCAGCTCGTCGGGGCGCCCGGGCTCTGAACAGCTGGGGAGAGGGGCTGGCAGCAAAGGGGAGGGCTATTTGAAGCTGTCACATTTGTGCCCCTCTCCAGGAAAGCCRCCCTGGATGAGCTTCAGAAGTGTTTTTGGCTTCTGCGAGAAACGTGAGCCTTAAATGTAGACATCTCTGCTGTCATTTAGGATCTTTCCTGCTACAGTGCTGAAAGAGTGTATCTAAATGAGAGCTGAAACACTGATAAATTCCCACTTATCTGCCCCACGTGGGAGTGATGGGGCAGGGAGGAGGATTGCACCTGGGTGTGTGCCAGGATGGCCCTATCCTGCTCACCCAGCCCGCCCTGGGCAGGGAGCTGTTTGCTTGCTGGGGAATTTGGGGCTGGGTGTAAGGGGGCTGCTTGGCTCCTTGGGGCTCTGCAGGGAGTGATGCTCACAGCCTGGGCTACTACAAGCAGGATAGATGAAAAGTCTGTTTCCAGATATATCTGGATAGTATTCCAGATATAGGTTAATATCTTGCCTAGATATTAGCTAGGGAAGTGCCTGTCTGTGCTCACGGAGCACTTGTTTGGGAGGCTTTGGAGAGTGAATCCGACCAGTGACTTGGTCATTCAAGATATACAGAACGAGCTGTGGGGCTTTTGCTGGAGGAGTCCGACTTAGATTAGTCACTCTGAGCCTTGTCYGGGGGCCTTTTGGAGGAACCAACCCTGAAAGCCAAGCTGCCCTTTGGAGCAACTGCACRTGAAAACCTCCGCCCGTCCCTCATGCAGCAAACAGAGCAGCTTCTTCTGCCCTTTCCCAAGACAGCAGAGACCGGTTTTCATGCCAGACTTGGGCTGCTGAAGGACAGGAGGCTGCCACGGTGCTCAGAGTAGCCGCTGAGCAGCGTGGCCCTCGCAGTTCCCTGTAGTCACGTATTTTGGGATGCTGCCTGCTTACCTTTGCRTCAGGACTGGGCACAAAGGTGACAAATTCGTCGACGTGGCCCACGGTCAGCCAGTCGGAGTACAGCTCCACGGGCGACTGCACTTGTTGGGCGTAGAGGAAATCCCTCACCACTTTAGTCATTCTCCTCCCTGCGGATCTGGTGATGAAATGCCCCCGAAAAGAGGGAATAAGGGAAATACTTATGCGTATATCTGTGCACACGTGATAACCAAGACGGAGGAAGGGTGAAGGAAGGAGGGGAGTGAATGTGATGACAGAGATTTAGCGCTGGGACTGGGTGCTCTCAAGTGCACCCACCCCACGGAAGAACAACTGATTTGTGCCTGAAAACACAGGTTTTTCACATGGCATTTAGGTATCTATTTGCTATTCCTTTGCTCCCAAACTCGTAGGTTCTGCATCTCTCTTACGTGGGGAAGCTGCTTCCAATGAGGATCCTCCCCAGGGGATATTCCTTCCCACCGACGGTCACCGGCGGGCTGACCTCCAGGTTCCCAAAGGAGTCGAGGCTGGTGACTACCTCGAACAGGGGTTCTCTGGTCACGTAGCCAAAGTCTGGGCCCTGGGAAAAGAGAGAGTGCTGAGGGTTTTGTCCCAAATTCCCCGCTCCGTGCCTGGGCTCTTCGAAGTGCGCGGAGACGTGTTTATTGCCCCGGCATTTCTGTGCGGATGCTGCTGCGGAGGGAAAGGCGTTAATGGGGAATGGCGTAGGGATGGATTACAGGAGGAGGTTGTGAGATGACCGTGGGCACGCGCCCCAGTCATTTTCCCGGCCCCGAGGGTTTGGCAGCACAGACAGTGCAAGACCTCTTCTGCCCTGTGGCATGGATCTGCCTGTGCTCGCTGCATCCGGGGCTACACCCACTTCCCAGGCAGAAATCCAGCCAGTCCCTCTCGTATCCGTGAGGCCACACAGGCACTGGGATGAGTTTTAGCTCCCAGAGCRGGGCTCTGCCCAGGTCACCTGTCCTGTTGCAGAAGGGCTGCACCTCAGCCGGTCGCTGTTTATTTTGCAAGGTCACAAGCTCCCACCTATAGCAAAACTATCAGGGGCCTCGCTGGGCACACCAAAACTCCTGGCAGCCACGCAAGCGGCCGGGAACGTGGCTAGTCCCTCTGGCAACCAGAACCGTCTGCAGGAAAAATCCAGGCACGCAAAACATTCCTCCTGCTGGGCTCCGATCTGCTCCGAGGGGTAAAAATATCAAGAGCAAAAGCCATCCCTGGACAAGGGCCAGTCTCTGGAGACAAAGAGGCAGCCTTAGTATGAATAGCAAGAGGATGAAAGCCTCTGAGTCAGCTGGTCTCGGTAATAGATGGCAAATGCCAAGCACAGAGCTGGAGCGCTGAGCCAGGGATAGATCTCCTCTGGCATCCCGCAGCCAAYGGTTAAGTGTCCGAGTTAAGCTAATTATTTAGGTGATGGGGGAGCCTCGAAGCTGAACATCTAGATGGCTCGTGTCAAGCRAGAGCCTGAACTCAGTGCCAGAGCATAAATCCAGCCTAGGAATAAGAACTACCTGAAGGGCTGTGCTTCACTTAAATCCTATTTAAGCCTGATTTTGAGGACTTAGTACACCTGTGATTTCAGGTGCTATTCATGCGGGGGTAGTTTACCCTTTTTTTGCTGTGGTTGTGACATGCTAGACTTGAATGCACTAGAGGGAGACTGAAGTACTAAAAACAAGGCAAAACAGACTGCCAGCAGCAGGACAAAAATCTTGCAATGGTTCTGCAGGGATCCAGGACGTAAATGCAGTCCATGAGAAGCTGCAGACTGTCCTTGCTCGTTCTGATTTAGGTTGGCACGGTTTGRGAGCTCGTGACAGAGCATTCACAGCCCTGTGAATTCGCAGCGCGAGAACTGCGAGGTTCGGCTTCACGCCAGCACGGCGGTGCTCGGTGCAAAAGCCTCGGTGTCATCCCGGGGCTGGGGAGATGCAGTGGAGGGATGGGAGCTGCAGCAACGCAGTCAAGGAAGAGAAGCATCTGACTTAGTAAAAACGAAGGGGGGGGGCACCCGAGGGTGCGAAGTCAAGAACTGGAAGTTTGCTTCTTTAATCAGAGGTGTTTGGAGAAGCTGCAAGCTGCCAGTCCCAACCCCCTCTGTTCCTTGTCCCTCTCTGAGGCTTTTGCTCCRTCCTGCTCCGATCTACCCACAGAACAAAGACTTTGTTCATGCCAAGCAAACACAGCTGTAGCAAACAGGATGCTCTGCCCCTTCCCCCCGCCTTTCCCCTCACCCCCCCACCCCCCGCCATTCTGGGGCGAATTCTAGCAAGTCAGGGCTTCCCATCTCGTGGAAAACTGGGGGCGGCTCTGCTCTGCAGGGATGAGACGGGACGCAGCGGGGCAGCCTTTCTCCAAGGTTTGGGGTGCATTTTTGGAGGATGGCTGGGGGTYGGAGAGCCTTTCCCTGGAGGCTCGCGGATGCTGTGGGAGAGACCGAGCATCTCCCACCTGCCTGCAGCCTATTTCCATTTAATAAGCCACAGAGCCAGTAGGGTTTCAATTGTCAGGTCRCTGTCGTGTTCCTCCCTAGTGCTAGTTGATGGCATCCAAGTCCTATCAGTTCCAGCCTGACTTTGAGGGGCTAATTCCCTCCTGTCTCTTTTTTCCCCTAGCTCAGGGTCCCAGAGGCTTAGAGCTTTGCCGCGGGAGAGGAGGACCCGTGTATGTGCTGTGTTTGGCTAAATTGTCCTAGCTGGAAAATGAGATTGGAAAGATAGTGGAGATTAGGGGAGGCTTCAAAGCAGAAGATTGGAATAGAATGTGTTAGCAGCTCCAAAGGCTGAAATTGCTTCTTTAAATATGAAGCAAAGCAATTCCTAAAGAGGGCAGATACGCGTAGTTGCCTGACTTACTTGTAAAGGAGCAGATCAGCATGCTATTCCCATCCTGCCTGACAAATCCAGGACTGCATGTACTCATTTCAGGCATGATAAAAGATGTATTTCAACACTTTTGAAAGCGATTAACCTTCCCCAAACTGACACGCAGCGAAAAAGTGAGCTGCCGATGTTAAAATGCCAGCGCGCCGTCCTCTTCTCCAGTTACTGCTGTGGAAAAGGGATAGACTGAGGCTGCCACAAGGACGGGCAGAGTCCTCTCAAAGCCCTGTGGCTCTTTGGATGGGGTGTTAAGACACGAGGGTCCTTCGCTAGGACGGGAGCCAGGCGCCAGGCTGCCTGCAGCTCTCTGCTGGGAGCTGTCTGTAGTGACGCTGGGTGGGTCTGGCTGGGCTGATGGGGTCAGAGAGTTCCCAGCTACCCGAGGATCTCCTGCCCTTTCTGTCCTGAGTATGGGAGACGGCCCCGAGGGGATGATATTCAGGTCTCCATCACTACGTTTGACAAGGCTACGTGATTTAATGTCGCCGGAGGCTGAACTCCAGCTTGCGAAGTTCCATAGTTACAGGTTTGGCCCTCTTCTATCCGTGTTTGTCTTCACTGGGCTCTCCCAGAATGTGTTGTCCAGGGTCACTGCTCTCCCAGGCAGCTCTCCTTGCACACCCTTCCTATCCTGGCCCTTTGCATTTGGTGGAGAAGCCCTGTAGGGATTTGTTGGCAGCTGCCTGCATCTTTTGAGCGAGTAGATTGCCTCCTCTTACAGTTTCCTTTCCTGTTCTGCTCAAGAACTGAAGCATCTTTGCAGGTGCAGAAAAGGAAAGGAAAAGCCAGCCCAGTGCTCAAAAATTTGGTGTCAAGAAATCTGCCCTGCCCTGCCCCAGATTTTGGCAGAAGTCCTTCTTTATGAGAAAGGCGAGCGCTTTCCTGGCCCCTCTTATCCTGGGGGCCTTCAGGAGGAAAGGTGTGGAGGAATTGGAGGTTTCCGAGACAGGCTGGACACAGCCTGGAGCTCCTGGGGCAAGACGGGAGAGGGTGACCGCCCGTGGAGGGACCAGCCTGCTCTTACCAGCAGCTCCTTGATGGGGAAGTCCTTCAGCCCTCCATCTCGGGGGGAGTCCAGCACCACCGGGAAGCCTTTGTGGGGAGCGTGGATGTAGCCAAACTCGATTTCATCCTATACAAGGTGAAGGGGAAAAACCAGGCATCGCATATCTGCCGGCAGGAAAGGCAGCCCCTCTGCAGGGCTCGGCTTTAGGGTAGGTCTCCTGGCCAGCAGCCTGCTTGGTCGCCTCTGGTGCTTCCGTACCTGCATCCAGCGGTCGCCGCGGTTCATGTAGCCAGAGCAAACCTTCAGCTTGCAGCCAGCTTTGTCCACCAGCTTCTTTATCTCCTTGAGGAAGAGGTAATTGTCCTTCACGCTGGAAAGGCGAAAGGTAGGAGGGAAGYGACTGAAGCGCTTGGGCTGGGACGGACGCTCGCCCCCAGCCGGCTGCCTTCCCCTCCGCCCGTCGCCCCCCCGGCACCCAGGGCAGGTACCCAGGCCGTGGCTCAACGACCCTGGCCAGCCCGGGCGCTGCTGCGCAACGGTTTGCGGCCCTGTTTTCGGGCGCCTCGGCTTTTGTGGCTCTTCTCTCTGCTATCGGCAAAATGCGGCACAACTTCCTACAGCCTTGTGAACCGGCTGGCTGAATCCGCGGCTTAAATCAACGGAGAGGCTCTCGGCGCGCATCTAGGAAGGACGGGAGGCCACAGCAGGCACCTGGGAGGGTGCCGAGGGCTGATAACGGGGCCCGTCCCTCCACGACGCCCAGCGCGTGTTGGCCAGCCCGCCAAGACGGACCGGTTTGGTGGGGCAGGCACCTTCCGCGGGCCTTTACCTGCAGACGAAGACGGTCGCCGGTGGCAGCGTGTTGGGGGTCATGATCCACGGCGCTACCCTGAACGCCACGGTGTCGGTGAAAATCGGCACCTGGGGGATACCCTGCGGGGAGGAAGACGCTGAGACGCGGGCGGAGGAGGAGCACGGCGATACCTATACGCACCGGCGGCGGGGCCCGGGAGGGCCGACGGCCAAGGCGGCCRAGGTCTGCTGCGCCCTGAGCTCTCCATTTACCACCGTCTCGCCAACGTGCCTTACTTACGGGGTCGTTTCTGAGTTAAGGTAACAACTACTCTACACCCTTCAGCTGCGCGACTGCTCTCCTTGCATTGYCCATCCCCTTTGTCTGCGGCCCTGCAGCCTTTGCAGCCTCCCATCCAACGCCCCTTCCCCGGCTGCCTCCAGACCTCGGCCAGGGGCTCCAGGAGGCTGACGTGGATGGAGACGAGCCCGGGGAAGCTGTCGTCCGGGAAGCGGAGTCCCTCGACGAAGAACTCCAGCTCCGCGGGGCCGCCCGTGTACTGCACGGTGTGGTACAGCTTCTGCCTGCCCAGGATGTGGATGTAGCGCTGCCCAAAGAAGGGATCTGGGGGAAAAAGGGAGAGTTCAGGATGGGCTCGCGCAGCTGCTGTTCCTCAAATTTCAACGGTGGCCTAAAACTTGTTTTGCTTCTTCGTATCCCCAGAGACGAAGTATCGCAGTCCCTCTATGCTGGAGCTGTTTCTCTTCTGATGGACGTAGCGTCCACCCAACAGAAACATCTTAACACCAGCTCCGTCTCTTACAATTTTGCAATCCCGGGACAAGGGTGAAGCATCCCAGATCCTTTCCTTCCCCAGAGCCACTGTCAAAAGACATTTTTTTGCGGGGCGCCTGCCCTTGCAGCCCCCCGACCTTGGCTGCCGTGGGTAGCAATGCCTGCAGGCTCCTAGGTGACGGGCTGAGACTTGAGACCTGTCACTTGGCTCTTGGATGCCTTCCCAATTAATTCAGTGGGGTGGCTGGGAGCCCGGGCCGGCGCGCTGTCATCCGAGCTAAGGGAGCGAGCGCCGAGCGAGCTCGCCAGGCCGTGGGCTTGGGTTTCAGCTGGGGGAGGTGGATTTGTGGGGCTTTTGAGGGCTGGGCTGGGGCGGTGAGGAGCTGCTCTCCAAAATGCGCTCTGCATCCCGAGGGGGAGAGGGGTGGGCTGCGTGTGCCTCTTCTGGCCTTCCCCGAATCCAGACCGGCGTGGACGCGGCGAGAGGGGTCCTGCAGGCTGAACCCAGGGAGGGGCAGGCCCTGCCGCCCACGTGGGCTCCGTGCTTTCAGCTCCATCCAAGCTACCCACCCTGGCTCCTGCCAAAATGCTTTAAAGCTGGCAAATATTTTTCCCAAAGGTTATTTCTCTGGCTCGTCTCAAACGGCTGCGATCCCTGGAGCTGCTAGTAGCGGAGGAAGGGACTGACTGAAAAGGGAGAACAGCCAAGCCTGGAAAAACTGGTGCGGTTGCTAGAGAAACTGCCCACCGTGGCTGGATAAGGGCTGCCAAGGGCAGCGTTTGCTTCAGGAGCCCGTTTTTGAGAGCGCTGAAAGGGCAAGATCAGGGACAAAAAGAGAAGAGCTTACRGGGGGGTATAAAAGCTTCATGAGCTTGGGGAAGAGGCAGAGAACGCGTCGAGGAAGGACTTACTCTGCACGTAAAAGACCCCGACTTTGTCAGCGTCCGAGACGGGAACGTAGAGAACGATTTCGTATCCCCGGGGGAGCCTCTGCGGGCCTTCAGTCCTCAGGACCATCCGAGACATGTCCAGCAAATCTGCGGTTGAAACACAGATGAAGTCGGGGCCGGCGCGGAGGCAGCTAGGTCCGAAGCAAAACTTAATCTCCGCTAAAATCAAGTCTGGCTCAAGGAGAGGGACCAAGGAACCCAAGAGCATTTTTGCATTGCTCGCTTTCGAAGCAGAGCCTCTGAGAGGTGCTCAAGGGCCTGCATGGCCCTGACCTCAGACTTAGCAAGGACACAGATGACTTTTTAAAACTTCCTGATTCACAAGTAGCACAAAATTCTCTCTCTCTCTCTCTCTTTTTTTTTTTTTTTTTTTTTTTCTTTTTTTTTTTTTTTGTAAGAATAGGCTCTCTAGCTCCAAAACTGAAGCGGTTTTCCAGTTCACAGGACGCTGAAAAGCAAAACTGAATTGTTTTAACCAGCAGAGACCAAAAGAACGTGGTAGTTGCACGAACAACGTAAAATGTTAACGTTTGCCTCCTAAGATGTGCAATTTAGACTGTAAAAATTGCCTTTTGTCTTGCTGCCCCGTGGTGCTAGCAGCAACGGGGTAGTGAAAATATCCCGCCAGTGCCTTTAACCTGGCTGTGAGGAGCCGGGGTTGGGGATGGCCACGGGGCCGCGTACCTTCTTTGCTGAACACCGTTTCGTCATCGCAGTCGGGCGCAGGAATCAAAGGGCTTTCCCTGTCGCAGTTCACAAGCAGGATGGCCCCCTGCCCGTCCGGGCCCCACGTCCAGGTCGCCTAAAATACACCGCCTTGGCTTAGCGAGCACCCGGGAACGGTGGCAGTTGTCACAGACCCGGGACGTGCTGGGTGCCAGCAACGTGACCCCAGGAAGAGCAGCCAGACCCGCGGTTGGGCTCAAGCCGGGGTTTGCCTTGAGCTCCCAGGTTGGTTTTGATGCTCTGCTTTCATTGATTTTCCCCCTTGACAGCGACTGCTCGTCCCGTGCGGGCAGAGATGGGGACAGGCAGAGCAAGAAGGTCTGTGCTGCCTAACTTTCGGTTCGTGTCGAGAAAGYAGAGGCTGGATTACCTTGTTGGGGTTATTCTTTTCCACCACTCCATCCCGATCTGCGTCGACGTCCAGAGAGATCCCTGGGAACACAGACACCCGCAGTCAGGCCTTTCTCCAGCCCTGGCTAAGGCAGATTTTGGCAGGCAATGCAGCTCTGAGCAGGGCCAAAGCATCTGCTCGGGATTTCTGCAGAGCGGGATGCATCTCGTCCTCTGGCAGAAAGCACCAGGAGCAGGTCTGCAGGGTTGACACGGGAGCTGGCGACGGACCTGAGCTGGGAGAAACGAGCCCGCTGCTTCTGGGAGCCAACCCAAGAGGTTTYGAGACCGGTGGAGAAATCTCCGTGGGCTTTGGGTTTTAACCAGCTGAGATTTTGCYGTGCCCTTTGGAGAAGCAGTTGTTGCCGTGGTTTTGTGGTTTGTTGCAAGCAAGAGCCCATCTGGCCCGGGTCTGACCTGACAAATCCGAGCTCGTCTCTGCTTCCACATTACAGGCCCTGCTCAGAGCAGATGGCCTGAGTTACTGTGTTAAACGAAGCGGTTAATATTCACGCTCTAGATATAACCTAGGCTCGGGGAAAACGCACGGTGCAGGATGGTTTATCTGCAGGATTTAGGCCAGTCCCAATATTCACCCCCAACCACCACCCCAGCCCGAGGGCGCCTGAGAGCACGGCGCGGCATTTCTCTCGCCCTCCGCTCCTTCCCTCCAGACACGCCGCTGCTGTGGCGACACACTTGGATGCTTTCCACCGCGCCGAGGTGCCGGAGGGAAGGTGGATTGGGTTTCCGGGCATGTTTCAAGGCACCATGTGAGATGGCTCGCTTGGTGCAGAAGCTCTTTTGCAGCTAGGACGGTGGGAAGAACAACTTGCTAAGCCATGCAGCTTCTTTCAAGCAAAAATTATCAAAGCGAGGGAAAAGGATTGAGGAGTTTTGCTCTCAAAGTGTCTCCCACGGCCCTCCGCACAAGGACTTGCACCCACATCGCCCTGCTAAGCCCCTGGAGGTGACAAAAATGGACTTCGGCGGGGCGTCTGCGGAGGGAGCAACAAGATGCTTCTAGTGTTGCCCGTGCCGTTGGCCCTCTCCATGCGCAGAGCCTGCCGGCTCGCGCTGCTTGCTTTGCTCCCGAAGGATGGGATTTTTGCAGCTCCGCAAGCAGGCGAAGAGGGATTGCAGCTCTGGCTGCGTGAAAGCATCGTACTCACTGAYGCCCGTGAGGAAGACGCCGGCTTGGTTGATGGGCTGCCCCCCTTCCTCTCCGAAATAGCTCACGGTCACCTGGAAATACCCAAACACGCGTGAGTAGCGAGGGCGGGATGACAGCGCCCGGCGCCTGCGGGCRGCGGAGCGATGCTTTGGTCCACGTCATCCCGGCGAAGGAGAGAGGCTGCCCAGACCCCCGACATCCCGCTTTTCACCTTGTTGTCATTGACCTCCGCGCTGGCTTGGCTCATGCTGAGTCTCAGGACCGTCCCCTCGTCGAGAGGCCAGCGCGGCCCCCCGTTCGGCGGCGCCGCCTCCGCTCGCTCCCCGGTGACGACCTCCACCTTCACCGCCTCCGTGTGCTTGAGGCCGAAGGAGACCGCGCCGGCCGGAGCCGCTCTGCAAAGGGGTTTTCGGAGGCCTGCGCTCAGCCGAGGCGCTCCCAGACTCACCGAAATCGGGGCGCCCGGCACCGTGCTACGGCGAGGACGAGGTTTCACCTCGTCGTGAGCAGCCCAGAACACTCCGTTCCCAGAACAATTTCTCTCCTCGAGCCATAACCAAGATCAGGCACGTTGGCACCTCCGCGCTAGCCACCAGCTCCCTTCTACCTTCTGTCCTTTCAAAAAGCTGCATATAACTGTCATTGCCTGGGAACGCTTTAAGGGACTGATTTATGGCAGAACGTGCTRTTTTGGAAAAATGAACCTATTTTGCCAACATCGGTTCTTTTTAGCTTATAAAAAATGAGATTGCAATTTATTGCAGTTACAGGTGAAGCAGTTAGTACTGCTGGAACAGAAGAGCTTGCTTTTTATTGTTTCAAAGTTGCTTTCAATTCAGAATTTTGGGTTTCTTTTTAAAAYGGAGTCAAACTGATTTTTTAACAGTTCATCCTAAGAGCATTTCAAGTGAGCTGAAAGCTTTTACCAGAGGAAATTCAAATTTAGGGGCAATTTGTCTGACCTAGAAATAGCAGGTATTGCACCACTCCCCGCCTGACCTACCCTTGCCTTTCTCGAGCCACTCGGCAGATCTCCCGTGCCTCTCTCGGCTCCCCGTCCCTCCTTCCCCCTTGTTTCCAGGGTTGTTATTTTGGGGCTGCTTACAGGTTGCAAGGTCTGGGCTCGCTTTGAGCGTCAGCCTTTCCAGCCCGTGTATGACCAGCGCCGTGGCAGCGGTGCTGGCACCGAGAGCGCCTGCCGTCTCACTGGTACCGCATCCTTTGCAGCCCCACGCCGCACTGGCATCAGGGGAAAGAGGAAACTTGAGTGCTCACTTGATGCTCTCTGGGCATTTCTTCAATTGTTAAATTGCATTTAATTATGTGTGCAAAACTGGTTTGGTTTCCTTGTTTCTGGGGTTTGGGAATCCCACCAGGAGGAGATTTGACCCGGAGAGAGGCCAGATGAGCTGTAGCTGTGCTGTTTGTTTTGAGCATCAAGGGTGAGACTTGCATAAGCAGCTGGGTGAGGACTGGCACAGCCTATGACTAACTGGAACAAAGTATTTGAACTTAATATGTTTTTTTTTCCTCTCTTTTAGGGAACGATTATCTTGGGGCCTTCTGAATTGCAGCTATGTTTTGTCTTRCGGGTGCGGAGTTTATGTTGCGGTAACTTGCACGCTCTTTTGGGACTGAAATCCTCAGGTCTCCAAATTTCCAAGAAAATATCGYTTGGTAACTGGATCTGTTGGCCACAGATGTTGGATCGAGCTGCCTTTGGAGTGTTTACCCTGGGTAAGTACTTTTTTTGTTTCGTGCAAACTCTGACACCTGAGACTCTTTGCCGGGACTTGCRCAGATTTGCAAAGCCCCAGGAAGGATTTGCCCGCTCCTCGGAGAGCGCTTGCACTGCCGGCGCYGGTCTGCCATTGCTCAGCAGAGCGAAAGGCCGGGGCTGGCTGCTGGCAGCGTGGGCAGCGCGTATCCCGACTTAGAGCGCAGGCAGCTATAACACTTCATCTCCCTCCTGGATGACGTCCACCGGCCAGACGGAGCTTTTCAGGAACAGTTTTGCAACTGCACGGTATAATCTAGGAATCACGGCTCTTTGGAAATAAAGCCACGGGACACCTCAATAATGCTGCAGAAGGACTCAGAGCAAGGCACAGCCCCGCGTGCGAGCATCAAATAAGACAGGAATCGCTCAGACATGCTCTGAACCAGGTTTTAGCCCTGTAGAGGAGCTGGATTTCTCTGCAGAGGGCAAAGCGTTTCGCTAAATGCAGGGTCAGACCAGCCTGAATAGCTGCGTCTTCTCCCGGCYGGCAGGTTGGAGGTTCCCCACTGAAAACCGGCAGCTGCGTGCGGACCGGTCCTGGGGCGGGGAGCGCGCGGGTCTTCCTGCRCGCTGTAAATCGAGGCTCTTTCCTTGGGGAATTGCGTTAAACTGCACGGCGTGGGGGGGGGGTGCGCGGCAGCGAGCCGGCTTCAGGAGGCACGGGAGGGGGCTCTCAGCTTCTCCACCCTCTTATYGCCCCCAAAAAACATTCCCAGGGGCTCCTGCGGAAGGGCTATGCCGAGACTTAGCAGCTGGGCAACAGCCCAATGTGCCGATTGGGAGAGAGAAGGAAAAATGGTGGGGGGAAGCAGAGGAGGGGGTTAAGGCATGAAGAGGGGGTACGAGAAGAGAAACGTCAAGGCGCAAGAGAGGAGGGAGAGGGAAGAGTTAACGTGTCYGACTCACCCGTAGACATCGGTGGAGAGCTGGGTGCCCAGCACGCACAGGGCCTCGATGCGGTTGCCATACTGGAGCCGGAGYGTGCGGTCCCGCAGCATCTCGCCGCTTCCAGAGCCCAGACACCTGGACGATGGGCACAGGCACCCCTCGCACCTGCTGCAGGTAGGACTGAGCCCAGGGCAGCAGCCTGTGCGGGCTCCTCCTCCCTCCTTCGTCCCCTGGCACGCCTCCCTCCTCCTCTTCCTCTACTGGACCCRTAGAAAGTCCATCACACTTGGCTGGGGGGGCCAGGCCCCTTTGCCCCCCCAGGCTCGAAGGGAGATGACGGCCGGTTGGATTGGACCCTCTGAAGCCACATGAACATGATCTCAACGGCTTGGGAGGGAGGGATGGAGAGGGAGGGCGGCTGGCCCAAGGCCCAGCCAGCTCTGAGCCCTTTGCAAGGAGCTCCCCCAGCTGTCCCTCGCTCTCCGTCCCTGACTCCCCGTCCGCCCCAGCGAAGCCCCAGGCTTTTGCCGTAGCGGCAGCCTCCGAGGGGAAGGGGCAGCCGGCAGCGGAGGCGGATGCGGAGTTGGCTTCGGGGTGTTTTTACAGCACGGGGCACGCTTTGGGTTTTGGCTGGTGTCTGCTATACCTCTCACACTGTCGTGGCCGCGGTCCTTTTCCGTTGTCTAGGGAAAAACCCTGGCTGCTCTTTGGAAGACGAGCCAAACTTTCCAAACCCTCAGGCTAGCATGACACTCCTTTCTTCCCTACTTACTTTCAAAGGGAAGCTGGGGAATGAGCTGCCTTTGCTCAGGCCAAAAGGGGAAGATGGAGGTGTTTTTATACAATGAGCATGCTGTTTTGCTGCCCTGGCGATGCAGCAATTTGTGTTGGGAGCAACTGCTGCCCACACAACCGTTTGCATTTTTTATTAACGTGAAGCTAAATATTCATTTTAAAAACCAAACTTCTTCACCAGATTTTAGAATAACCTGCCGCAAGTGATTAAAAAGCGAGAAGCAGAAACGTTCGGTTTGATTGTCCCTATTTRTGTTCCTTTCGGGCTTTTCTTTTCAGCTAGGGCACAGCAAGCAAACTTCCTCATCCAAACCGGATCCTTTTCCTTGCCGTGACTTGAGCAAACGAGCGTGCGGTGGGGACTTTGCATTGCTGCACCGCGTCTGCACACAGACACCTTGGGAACTCGGGCAGTTTCCCTGATTTTCTGCACGTGCTGAGTAAGTTTGTGGCAAGAAATGTGTTTTATTAAAAGCCATATGTGTTATCACCAAAGAATAAAAGAAAGAGGTATAACCACCACCCTCTCAAGCTTTGCCTCTCTTAGATCATCATGGTTAGAGCAGCAACAGCCCTGTGCAAAATTTAGCACGGGGACATGCTGGTTGGATTAAGCCTGGTTTAAACGCCCCAAACCGATACCTGCCCACGCCTGCAGCCCGCAACTGGAAAACGCCTCTCTTCTAAAAAGCATCACTGTTCTACCCTGATCTATTTAAACCACCGGCTTGCAAGAAACACTGGTAAAGAGGAACCAGGAAGAAGGAAAGAAAAAAAAGAAAAAAAGCCAAAACTGTGACAGTGTTTGCACAAGCTGCCTCGATCYGCCAGCTCTTGGCTTTGCAGCGTGCAAGGCTCACTGCGCTTTCGTGCTTTTTTCTTTTTTTTTTCCTCCRAAAACACAACCATCAGCAGGCATCTCCCTTGCGGTGTGCCGGCCAGCCGGGCAGGACGTGGCTTAGCCTCCCCAGGCTCACTGGGCCCCCACGTGCTGGTGGAAGGAGAGGTGTCCAAAGGCTATTTTGGAAGAAGGCAAGTGAAGAAAAGCAGCTTCTCGTTTGCCACTCTCACTTCCCAATTCCCATGCCCCGGCATTTAGCATTTCAGTTGCTGGCAAGGAAGCCACGTGCTATTTTAAATCCTCCCTTTTCTTAAAAGAAAAAAACAAAAAAAMCCCCACACCCTCCCATCTTCCAGCAAGACCCCAAGATCACTGCATCACTGGGGATTTTTAAAAGCACCACAAGCATTTTTTGAAGTGTGGGTGCTGCACTGTTGCAAAAAAGGCCTTTTATGTGCTTTAGAAACGTCCAAATTGAACTTAACATGCCCGGTCTGCTTCCTGACCCGGCTTCACCATTGATTTCAGGCTTTAGACTTGCAGAGCCTGAGCGGTTCCCAACCGCTGCTGTCTTCCCCAGCCGGCGTCCCCGGGGACATCTCCACGAGCGCAGCGGAGACAAAATTTGCCCTCATTTCCCGTGAAGCCGAGCAGCCCTTGCAAAATCACTCAGGAAACTTCTACGGCGCTTGCAGCTTGCTCCAGGATCAGATAGCTCTTGCTAGGCTGTGCCAGCGTGACGGCCAAATCGCCGGGTGGGTGGGAGGCTGCTGTTACCCCTGTGGTTTCGAGCTTTTTTTGTTAATAAATTACCTGATTTGTTTTATCGTAGGTTTTGTTCACCTCTCTGCATTTGTGCGCTCTCCRCCTTAATCTTGCCATTTACAGCGAAGGATTAGCAAACCCAAGAAGTTAAGGCAGAATGAACCTTGCGGACCTGTGGGAGAAGGGAAGGAGCGCAACCCGCTACCAAATTTGGAGTTGAAACAGGTAAAAATAGCCCAGAGCAAACCCAAAACCAAGGAGAAAGGAAGTCCTCACCACCAGCGCCGTGTCCTCTTTGGTTGTGGGTTTGCTCAGGTGGCTCTGCTTTTGGGGAGCCACCCAAGGCCCTGCAGAGACAGAGCGGTGGGGACGGCACTGCTGCCCGGTCCCACTAGATGTCACCTGCATCCTGTCCCACGGTGTCCTCAGTGTCCCCCCTAACCCCACGCCGAGCCTGAGTTGGCTCTGCCCGACTCGTGTCCCTCTTGCACAAGGGGCGGCAAAAGCACCAGCGAGTCTCGGGCCATGAAGCTTGGGAAGCTCCTTTAACCAGCTGCTGGATGAACCTCGGTTTATAAAGCGAGAGCGGGATTTTCACAAGGCAGAAGTGCTCTTCTTGACACAGGCTTTGCTTTATGCGATCGGGTAGGAGATCAGACCTGGTAAACCATAGTGGGACGTACACATAAATGTGTACATATGTATTTGTATGTATACGTATACGTTTATCCACAGATGGCTGGAGGCTCATGGTTTTGTAGCTATAGTCGGTCTGGTCAGAGGAGTTTTTAGGTTTTTAAAAATAAGATGTGCCTCATCAGTAGCTGCTACGTGTCAGGGGAAGAAACTGGTGCGAACGGTATATGCCATGCAGCATTGCAAACCTTGTCCGAAACTGCCCGGATCCCGTGCGGCATCTCCCACCTTTCGCTTCCCTCCGCTTCTCTCCCTCGGATCTGTTAACGTCTCCCGTTTCTGGGAGGCCGGATCGAGGGCCTGGTTATCCTGTGAGCTCCCCGAGCCGGCGATGGGAAGAGCCGGCGTGAGCCCGCGTGGCTCGGTGAACGTTTTCAGGTGGCTTGGCCAGTGTGTCCTCACCGGTCGGCACGGGAGCCTCGTTGCAAAGAGCAGGAGTGAAACGTGCCCCCACGGCGGCCTTCCCGGGTGACCTTCGCGTTTCGGAGGTGCAAGCAGGCRCCTGCATGAGTCAGGCCGGGCGCGAGCCACCACACGAGCCACTCTCCATCCACTGGCAGCGCACGAAAGGCCACGTTGCCTCCGCGGGACTTTCCACCAACGTTGGCTTTATTTTGCGAGCCACAGCGGGCTGCAGGCACGGCCAGGTGGCTGAGTCAGGCAGCACGGCTTCGGGGCAGCATCTGCGGCAGGATAGTACCAACCCACCAGGACGAATGAAGGAGCTTGAGGTCCACCAAGAAGCTCCGCAAGCTTGTCACTAGCTCYGGGGGAGGCATGCAGCACACGCTGGCGAAGAATCGGTTTATACCGACTGAGCTCCTGTGGGTGCACGCGCAGGTCCTG
Source organism: Rhea americana (assembly GCF_003343005.1). Classification (NCBI taxonomy): domain Eukaryota; kingdom Metazoa; phylum Chordata; class Aves; order Rheiformes; family Rheidae; genus Rhea; species Rhea americana. Next base: position 55,267 of record NW_028186773.1, read on the forward strand.
AGCTATGCTGGATGGCAAAGCAGCTTCCTGGSGTGGTTTGCTCTTCGGTTGCCAGCTCAAAGTGGGTCCTCTCTGCTTTGTGAGATGTTGGATGGGAAGCTGGACCCTCGGATGCCCTCCTTTAAGTGAGAGGGAGTGATGGAGTGGAGAGCTGTGCTTCCTGGGAGTGCAAGGCAGGATAGGACAGATTGCAGAGCTGTCCCTGCTCTTGGCTCCTGGGAAGTCCCRGGCATGGGCGCTGGCGCATCAAAGCTGACGTGAGGTTCGGCAGCTTTGCGCGACRGCTCCTCATGCCTCTTTAGAAGTCAACAGCCATTTCCCTCAGAAATGCCATTTCACCAGGACTGGGACCAACCTCTGTCAGGTTTCACCGGGACGGAGGCTTTGAAGAGCTTTTGTTGCCGGTCCAAACCAAGCACCGTGTCCGTCCTTCCCAGCCTCCGGCCATGAGTTAGCAGCAAAGGGGAAGGCGGATTCTCGGGAGCTGACGCAGCCCCTCTGGAAACCTCCCGAGCAGAGGCGCGTGGGGTGCTCCTGCCCTGCTCCACTGGAGGCTTTGCACTTATTAGAGAGGCTTTCCACCTGGTGCAGCTACGCGGCTGGTGAAATAAATCCTTTGGCAAACACGAGCGGGACTTGATAACTGGTTTGATGCCTTGTTCTGTTGCAAGTAATTAGGTGGACAAGGCTCTTAAAGTTACTGCCYGCAATTATGCAGGCAGAGTAATAAATCATATGTAATTATCAGCTTAAAGAGATCATCAAACTTTCCTAGACGGAGTGGCGGGGCAGAACTGGTGGCGAGAAACACCCCGCAGGAGTCGGTGCCAGTAGGGCTCAGGGCCATGGGGCCGCTGGCGGAGCACGAGGGATTAGCGTCGGGTCCGTCCTCGTGGGCTGTGTATCTGCCGGGGCATCGCTGTGCCTCCAGCCGCCTGTCTCCTGCCTCTAATTACAGAGGAGGCAGTTGAGCCGCCCGGCTCGGAGCTGGATGTCTGAGGTTGGACAAGACCAAAGCAGGAGATGCCTTCAAGCTGGTCCTCAGCCTGGGGGCTCCTGACCCCCAGCATCCCATGCTTGCTGCACAGCAGCCCCCCTCCAGCCTTGGGACCACACATGCTGGCTTGAGGCTCATGGGATGGGAGAGGGACTGGAGTGCTGTGCCGATGAGCACTCCCCCACCCAAATGGTTCCCTCTGAAAGGTGCCTTCTCCACCAGTTGCAGCTAATGGCTCTGATCCTGCCCTCTCCCGTGGCCCAGAGCATCAGCTGGCTCCATCAGCAGTGTGARATGCCAGTACTGCACTCGTTTTGTGTCTCCCAACAGTCTACTAGCGTGGGTAATGATGCATGGACAGGGTGACGTCCAGGTTTGTGCTGGAGAAAGAGCTCCAGCAGCTGAGATTGGTCCATCCTGCAGTCAGCATCCTTCCCCACGCTGCTGGGGACATGCCATCCCCACCAGACATGGGCTGTACAAAAGCTGCCTGGTGAGGACTAGCCTTCAGAGACCCTGTGCTGAATAAGGGAGACACATCAGGCAGAAAAACACTTGAAGAAAACCCCAAACCAAGCCTGGCCAAGCTCTTGGGTGGCTTGCCGTGGCCAGYTGAATCCGATGGAGAGGAGCAGCGCTGCATGTTTCCTGGGAAACTGTGCCCAACATGCCGTAGGGGTCTGAATTCACTGACTTCTCTCTGTTCCATCCTGCACTGGGAGTCTTAATAGCAGCCTCCTGAGGCAAGKTGTTATTAGGAAGAAACACTCAGCACTGAATGGGCTTAAATGACTTAAAATTGTAATCTTCTTGACTGATGCATGGACATGTCGGAGCTAATAGCAGGTGGAGGAGGAAGAAGAGGTGAATGTAGCTACCACCCAACGAAGACGGTGTGGATTAGGCTTGAAAGAGCATCTGGAGTTACCACGGCTGCTAAGAATGTGCCATGACTAAACCTGAGTCCTACTGCAAAATACACAAACTTGAGGTTTCAACCCTGTGGCTTCAGCCCATCTCTCCCAGCTAGATAGGATCTTGAGCAGGTTTGGGAGGAGAACTGCTGCTCTGGCACGGAGAGAAGTGCATGCTTGCAAGCCCAAGCTCYGAACCCCTGGAAGCCAGTAACCACYGTTCTCCACCTTCCTCCAGATTACAGACCGTAATGGCATGACCCCGTGGCAATTAAGGTGTGTTCTCTGTCCAGCACAGGGCTTGGAACCAGCCGAGCAGGATGCGATGCCAAAATCACAGCAGACGGCAAGCTCAGCACCATGCCTAGTCTAAACCAGTGCAACCAGCAGCCACAAGTGGAAATCAAACTAACTCCTAGTGTTACATAATGATCTGCTGGCAGAGACCTTGGTATAGCAAAATTCTCTGGGGACAAGACAGGCCCCTGTTTGGAGCCTGTGCTGACATTGCTTTGCCCCAAGTGGACCACTTGAAGTGTTTTAGGGGTGTGTGAATGCTTTTATTCCTCTTGTGGTAGGGATTGTAAAGCTCAAAATTTATCTATGAGCTTCACAAGTTTGGCTCATGCCAAGTGTTGGTCCATTGGGAGCCATCTGCAGCCTCAAATTAGGTCCTGGAGACCCCAGAGCAGTGCCAATAGCATGCCACAATGCAGCCCACGTGAGCATCCTCACCACCCCAGCAAGTCCTTATGATCTTATTAAAGCCATGTTCATGTACGAGACACCGTACTGTTTTACTGGAATAATTAAAGTCAGAGGAGCTCTTTAATGTAGACACGCTTGGAGATGTTCCAAGCAGTTGAGATGACTCTGGTTTGATCTCRCTAAAGAGGATGCAAACATTTCACTTTGCCCAATAGCCCAGCTATCCTTCTAGCTGAGGACATGCATCATGACATGATGACAGGGACTAGTCTTGGCTCTACCAAGCCTACTTTGGACCTTCTTCTTGCAAAGGATCTTGCTGCCCACAAAACTGTGTCTTTTGGGCTCTAATCCTCTCCYGCTGGGATACCCCATGAAGGCACTGCTTGGCATGACTGTCTCCTTGTARATTTACCCCTAACAAAATTGCTTCCCGATGCCCCGTCTCCCATTCCCTGTGGAAACAGAGACTACACTGTTGCCTCRTTGCCCTTCCTACCTCGTTTGCATGAGATTCACAATTAACCTTGCAGCAGTGGGGTTGGTGGTGTGGTCTTCAGAGGGATCAGAGCCATCTAGGACTTCCTTGCRCTCTCTTTCTCTCTCTATCCATCACTTGTGCCTCTCTCAAAGCAGGAACCRCTTCCCTGCTCTCGAGGTCCTGGGCCACCACCTAACGCCATGGAAATCATCATGACTAGCAGCAAGGTTCRTATCACCCACTTTTACATTTTAGAAGTTAGTTAAGTCTCCTAGGATTGCCTGGAGAGAGATTAGTGTCTCCAGAAGGCGATTTGTTCCAACGACTGGGACGTTTGCCGTGTGATGGGACCAACCTGSAGGTGCTGGTCCTTTCCCTGTGAGATCAGAGACTCGTTTTGCCRTCAGACATCTCCAGCAATATAAAAAAGCCACGCTAACAAGCACCGAGTCCCCAGTGCTTCTCTGTGTCCAAGAAAAACAGTGAGAATCTCTAATTTCCACCAAAAGCCTCTTGCAGGGTTTTTTTCCTGCCTGCMAAATAACCAGTTTTCCCCGCAGCCCTGAGTGCACCCATTTCTACTCGTAGCATTCATCAGAAGTTGTTATGAAGGAGAAGGACCAGCCCCAGCAACCATTTCCTTTWGCGGGAGCGGTATGTCCTTTATACAGGGATTGCCCTAATGGGGTAGTTGAGGCCATGAGTCACCTGTTGGGAGACTRGATGGAAAAAATGGGTTGTTTTAAAGAAATTACTTTTTTTAATGGTACCATGTATTATAATAACCCTAAACAACCACTTTGCTTAACAGGAGGTGTAGAAATGTTTAATGCATAAAGCTTTGGAGTCCTTATATGGAGTTATAAGGGAGTTCAGAGCAAATTGTTGAGAATTTTTCACCAAAGATCTTGCTGTTACGATCTTGGGGCAGGTTTCAAGCCGAGGTGCAAAGCCAGACCCTGTCTTGCCCTTCCACCCTGTGTCCCCTCCCCGTATGGAAGAGCCCCGGGGCCTGGCTTATCGCCTTCCATCTCCTGAGCGTGCAGCTTCCTGGAGCCGCAGCACGGGATGGTGAAGGTGGAGACGGCAGGATGGTGAAGGTGGAGATGGCAGGGTCTCCGAGTAACCCAGTCATCGAGGGAAGGGAGGAAGGAGGAGTTAAATTCCCCTGCCTTTTAATCCTGTCGTGCTGGTTTACCTACAAAGCAGGGCAGCCAGGCAGCAGCTTCCCTCACATGCATCTGTGGTCCCCGGTGGATCATGCCGCAACGTCAAGTCGTGCAGATGTCCACCAGTCACGCCCGCTATGCCGTCTGCGTGCTGGGCACCGAGGTCGTCCTGGATGTACACCGGTAAGGCTTTTGATATTTGACTACCTGCCATCACCTGCATGGGTTTACGCTGCCTTCCCAGACAGGCTCTGGCTCCAGGAGGCTGAGGAACTTTGAGGAAGCCCAAGAGCATTTTGCATTTCTGCTTCTCATTTGGTATAGGGACAAGCTTCACAGGGGAGAATCAGAGTTGATCGTGGGCCCCGTGTCACCGTTTCAGATTTATATTTGGCCAGTTGATTGGGTGCTCCAGGGATGTGCCCTGAGGTAGTTTGTCCCATGTGTCCTCCATCACTTCTGGGGACAGAGTTTCTTGGAGTGGCCTCCCTGCATGCCCAGAGGAGCAGCRGTAGCTCCTATGAAGTCGAGACATTTAAACATAAAACAACAATGACGGTTTGCAGGTAAAGCCCATGCACACCCCAGCTAAGTGGAATCTATTTCTGGCTGCTAAAGCATTAGGCAACAGCAATTCAAGAAGAGCAACTTGTCCAGAGCTAAACTGGGTTAAAGAACAAATGTGTGGCTAAAGCAGAAAAAATCCTTGAGCCGGCTTTTTATGGGGAACTTAACAAGAAGTGATTTTCTTGCCTAAAATATAGAGGTTGTTTTATTGGGCAGATAGGAGGCTGTATTCAGTCTACTGTTGCATCGTTGCTATTTAGCAAATGATACTTGTAACGATGGTGACTACAGGGCAAATCAGTTGGGAGTGCAAACTAGTCAATGATTTGGTTTGTGTGTTGGAGCAGGGCCAGGACCTGCCGTTGTAGCTAGACTGCCCCCGCCACCCTATGCCATACAAAGGGATTCAAACTGAACCTCCGCTGGCCTTGAACCATTATTATTTTTTCCTCAACCAGAAGAGAATTATTTGCAGTTTTTTTCTGAGCTTGACCTGGAATGRGTTCAGTCCCATTTAAGGGTGCGCTGGGTCTGAGCTCCAAAATGGGCTGGTTTGGCTCCTTGGTAGCAGATCTCAGCTTGCTCAAAGGAGCCGAGAGTTGAGATGAGATGGTGGCTGCTGTTTAAATGTCAGGGCTTAATAATGAAAGTCACTTTGTTACCGCAGAGCAATAGCGGTAGCAAGAGCCCTCTCTGCAGCGGGGAAAACTAGATGGCAGATGGGATGGGGTTCAGTCATGGTTTGGTCCATTTTTGGCCATGAAGATGGAGTGCAGCGGGAATCCTGCTTCCGTGGCCCGGGTGAGGTGAAAGGGCCATCAAATTGGAGCTGGTAGACCCAAGTTGCAGAAGTCCCTCCTTCCCTGGGGTTTCTGCTCCCCACAGGCTTGCTGCATCACTCCAGTTCCCTGGAGAATCAGCCCTGGAACCAAACTTTGAAACAAAATTTGCTGCTTTCAAACAGACTTCGGCCACTTGGACGGGCCAAGCGGCCGTGGCTCTGTGCCGTGGAGACGTGCTAGGAGGGAAGGCGTTCACGTGCCTCACACAGCTCCGATGAGCTCCGCGCGGGCGTCCCCGCTCCTCCAGAATTGCCCAGGAGACACAAGGACTTGGATATAAGAGCGTGCAGTCAATCTGACACTTAGGCTCCTAGGGCGCCAAGTACGAGCGGAGCAATTCCGCAAGTCTGCAGGATGATTTATGATGYTGCAACCATTTAAATTTCAGGGGAGGCAAGGGAGATGACGGATTAATCTCTCCTTACAAGCTGCTGCAGGCACCAGCACTGTCATCCAAAGGGAAATGGGGAATAAATCCCTTCTGTATTTTTCTTGTGGTTAAAATTTACCACCTTGTCCCTTTTTGCGTCCGTAYGGCAAGGCAGGTTACAAATCGCAGACAGGTTGGAGCACTCCTGCTCCCCCGATGGAGGTGCCAGGGATGTAATGAGCATGTAGGCAGCACTTCAAAGGTGAGGGATGTCATCGAGGTGGGGTTTGGGCTCTCCACACTTGCACATGGGCTGGACATTTTGTCTTTTATTCAGGCATCTTTTGATTCAGGGTAGGGGCCAACGGAGGCCTTTGCGGTGGCACGATGAGTCACCCCTGTAGCCGCTGGCCAAGCGTGATCCTCCTCTAAGCCCTGAGTTAAGGRCAGTAGCTTAAGCCTGGGTCCGAGCAGACTAGTCTGCTCTAGCATGAGCCCCCAAGTTTGCAGCACCTTTGGGATACTGAAACCATTGGGAGTTTTTTCTTGTTCTCGTTCAGGGAGATGCTGAAGGTGGGAAGCCTGGACATAGGCAGCTTTACTTAACCATGGATGGACGTGCTGAAGCTCCCTTCCTTCTAGCAGGAACTGTGCTTGCTCAGCACCACCGCAGAGATAATAAATATAAAATTCAGATGAYGCACCTAAACGTGGTTCTCAGTCTATTAAACCCAGTTATTGTTGGATTTAATTCCAGCAAGCCCAATTCAACTACTTTGGTCCACAGAAAACAACAGGAGAGACAGGTCTGTCTGTAACGAAGTGCTGCTTTCTGTTTCAGATCTACTCCCAAAGGTGCTGCATCATTTGAAGTCCATGCCACCTCTGCAGTTACAGTCCATGTCATCCACAACCCCATGACAAAACCCATGAATACTTCCCAATGGCCTCTGGATCGTGATATAGAGGTTGTGGTGACCATTGATGTCACCAGCAGAGCTGTCAATGACAATAAGGTTAGTTGCTTTTTATGTATGGAGGGAGTCTGGAAAAATAACTCGATTTTTCCAGGAAGTGAGGAAGGAGCATGTGCTTGATCATTTCCAGGTAGCACTGATATCAGGCAAGTTTCCATAGAACAAACTCAAACCTGAACAGAAGTATGTAATTGCTGTGTATGAAAAATGAAACTAAAAAAAGAGAAGGAGGTCACATTTTATGACCTAAAAATAAGATATTTGTAGCAAAAGCTGGTGTCGGATACTTCATGCAAGACAATGAAAATACTTTAACCTTTCTTTTTCTGCGCCTGTTTTGCGTTGAAGCAGACACAAATGATTCAGCTTAACCATGATTAACGGGGCATGGCCTTTATGGTCCCACCAACAACTTGAAGCACTGCTGGGTCAACCCAGGGAGTGGAAAGACCTACTCAGCATAGCAGGTTGCAGGACTTGGGAACAAGTAGTGATCTCGTGATGTCTTCACAGGTCAAGATTTCATACTACGGATGGGAAGGAAATGAACTTGCTGTGGCTTGGTTGTATCTCACCTGTGTMGGTGAGTATTTCAGCAACACTTATCTGAAGACAATCTACCCTTACAGATGCCCAAATCTAGTTTTGCTTATTGAACTGGAATGCCTGAGTGCGTAGTACAGGTTTGGGTGTTAGGTCTCCTCCTATCCTGATAAGGAGGAGAGAAATARTTAAGATGTTATTGTGCTGCCTTATATGGCACAAAAACCCTGTGCTATGTCCTCACCCGATGCACGCACCAAGCCAGCCTTTTCTGAACCCTATTTGGTTGRCGGAAGAGAATTCAAATGAGATCATCTCACCTAGCTTTAGACAGTGTAGCCATCTGCAACGTGGCTCACTTCCTCAGCCTCCACCGTAGCTAGTGGAGAGAAATAAGCACCAAAGTGTAGTCRTCAGACCTATTTTAGAAGTTTAGGATGAGATGAATCATTGCCTCGAAATGCCTGTTTTCCTCTGCTGACTACAAAGGGAGTCTAGACAACTAGTCTGGATGCAGAGACTTACAGCAGAGACTTAYATTAATTATGCTAAATTTGGAACTTCTGAAGTGCTCACATGATGGCCAGACCTATTTCCTGAAGCCATGAACATGCTTGTGAAAATTGCACCTGAAGAGGTTGATGGTTTCCCATGTCCCGTTACTGATGGGCTCTACTCTGAGCCATCCCTGGCCACTGCCTTCCGCAGGGTTTTTGGGTTGCAAAGACATGGCTCAGCTCCTCTACGTATGCCTCTCTGCACCGTGAAGAAGGATGCTCTCTTTTTTTGTGCCTGTGTTTTCTGCACACGTTATCTTCCTCCTTCTGTGCCATTTGGATCAGTCCAGCAGGCCAAGAGCTGTCATTCGGATAGGCTTATTACAGATTTACGTAGGCTCAGGAAGTAGTAGTTGGTAAACTTCCTCTTTATTCTAGCAGAAGCCAAAGAGATTTGGGCCAAGGAAGAGCTGTGTAAGAGAAAGTCCTTCTCAAACATTGCATCACCCCTGGTAATTACTKAGGTGTCTGTTTGCCCATGGTGAAAACACTTGTTCATGCCTCCACCCCACTTCACCTTTGCTCACCAAAAAAAATCACCACCGTCAATCTGAAATCAGTGAAAACACAGAAGTGGATATGCCTCTGCTAGGGAAATCAATATGGGAGAAGAAAGCTGGAGACCAAAGAGGGAAAACCAACCAAAAAGTGGTCAGATTGGCTTTTAGAGAAGGGTCCTGTTCAGGTTTTGGGCTTGTCTGTGGTGGTGCAGGTGGGGTTGGTGTTGGCTGACTCACGGCTAGTGCTCGGGGTGAGTCCAAAGCAGCGCCGTCTGCAGAAAGCTCGGTCTCTTGCCAGTGGCTGCCTTCTCTCTCTGTGATGTTTCAGACGTGTCCCTGGATGTTGATTTGAGCCGTAACGGCAGAGTGAAGAGCAAAGGAAAGGACAAGGTAATGAGAAGCACTTTGTGATTTTATGCGATGTAGAGTTTATGAAGGGTAAATGCAGGGTGCATCCACTTAAAGTCTCTTTCTTGACAATCTCCAGGAGGAGGGACTTGGGTGGTGTTAGCATTTCCCTGGTGTCTGAATTAGAATTTGCTGCACTATTTTCCCTTAACCTACTAATCCAGGAGGAAAGACTTTCTTATTCTCTGTGCCAAAGTCTCCTGGCTCTCAAGTCCTGCCCCAAGGATGCTGGAAAGAAGCAGCCATGTAGGAGAAAAGACTTTTCTTTTCTTCTTTTTTTTTTTTAAAGTGAAACGTGCCACTAAATGAGTCAATCATAGGTTTTGCAAACAGCAYGAGATTTACCCCTTTGGCCATGGATCTGCATATGCCCAAGCATTTACGCCTGTGCAATTAGCTACAGCACAATCAACAGCACAAATTGTATATCAAGATCAGATGCATTTCTAGAAATGGCATATTCTTGTTCAAATGAGGGCTTGCAGATAGACTCTAAACTGTTAGAAGACAACATCTGTTTGCAATAGCCCATGCTGGCCCTGCTAGAAGCTGTAGTTTTCATGTGGGTTGAGAGGTTAAGAAATCTAGTGGGTTAAAAGCATCACTGCCCTCTCTGAGCCAGGGCTGATTGCATGTTACTTAACTCCTGTTGTGGGTATCTCCCCCAAGCGTGGACGTGGCCTTGGGGTTTCCTCCAGCCAGGATGTTGCTGGGAGGAGGACAGGAGGGAGGAAATTTTGTGGTTTTTCTCCCATCTCCTTTCGGTACTTCTTCTCCAGGCAAAATGGACGTGGGGCCCAGATGGGCAAGGCGCCGTGCTGCTGGTGAACTGCGACAGGGACAGCCCCAGCTCCGTGGGGATGGACAACAGTTGCAYGGAGACGCGGACCAGCGCAGGTATGCCGTGGCATACCCCAGGGTCAGCCTGTAGGATGACATGTCTTCCTGGCCAGGTACACACGTGCCCCTGTAACAGGCCCAAAGCACATAATCCAAGGTGACTCCTTATATGCAGCACCCAGGGGGGTCCAAAGGTCTTCGTCTRTTTTTCTTTTTGTGTGCCTGTGACGCCTCTGTTCCTCTCCTTTCCCATGATAAGCTGTGCTTGGGCATGTTTCTCATGTCTGGTGATGGTGATACTGCCTGCAAAGATGACATGCCGCTAACCTATGGAGTTAGGTGCTGCTGGTTAGGAGAATGGGTGCTGCTTTCATGCTGTCATCTCAACAGCAGCTCCCTTTTCTAACCTRCTTCCCCATCACAACAGAAGTGGGCTCTTCCCCTGAGCAGAATCACCTCCCCCTGTCTCTTCAAAGTACCTTTGCCATCACTTCTGTTCCCTTCCCAAAGCATGGGCATGCTAGTTTCCTCCTCTCAGACATCTCTATAGAACCAGTGCTAGCAGCATGTGTGATCGCAGGAGGTATGTCCTATAAATCTATAGGTGAACAAAGTCTGGGCAGAGGATGCCAGTAGCTACAGTCAGTGCTTGAGGCTGAAAACCTCCCCAGGTCCCTGCAGTGAGACTCCTGTCTGTCTCTTTTCTTGTAGACCTTCAAGATATGTCTGTTATGATCCTGAGGACTCAAGGCCCCAGCKCTGTCTTTGCTGACTATCAGTTGGTCCTTCATGTCCCCGAGTCRGATGCCGACAAAGTGAGAGTTTTCCATGCTATTCGTGAGTACTCTTCCATTCCTTCCCAGATCTTTGTGCAGTCCTATCGTCTCCCTGTAGGACCCTGAGGTGGGTGAATCCTTCTAAAAAGTAGTTCTCTATGGTTAGAGATCGAGCGCCTCTGATTTCTGGAAATGCTTGTTTATCTCAAAAGCTCCTCTGCTCTTTCTTGTTCTGGCTGTTTAGAAGACCGAGTTATGAGAAACTCGGAGGCTGCTTAGGGAAAAGTAATAAAGAATGCTTTGTTCAGTGTGACTGCTGAAATTTCAAAGGCAAGGCTTGTGTCTCATGCTAGTCTTTCCCAGTGAAGAGCAGGCTTTGAGGGTACAGGCTCTGCATACACCAGACAGGTCTAAAAAYGCTTATGTCTTCCTGTCCTTAAAATAATGAGCCGAGGATTGGCGACTACCTATTGCTGCCACATGAGTGTAGATACATAGGCAGGATTTTCCAATGGAGGAAGCTTGGGAAGCTCCAGATGAGGATGACATAAGGAGGAAACTGGTGTCACTCACGTGAGAGGATAAGAGAGGGCCAGACCCACAGCAGAACAGTGCCTAGTCGCCTGGCGAAGGAGGGTTTCCACCTCGGCACAACACTGCACGCACATACACGTGCACCCAGACATGCACGCCTGGTCACATGGGCATGGCTCCAGCGCTGCAGGAATGGTGGGGTCTAGCAAGAYTCAGGGTTGCTAACCCACATGCTGCTTCTGGCACCCGCTCGCTGATTAGCATTGGGTATGACACAGCGATCAGAGCAGCCCATCTTGTTGGGCTGCACACATTGCCCTTTGATCACCCCAGTAACTGAATACCTATGTTCCCCACTGAAATTCAAGTCAGGTAACCCAAATATATCATTAGATGCTTGACCTTAGGGTACAGAGYCCTCTTTGTGCAAGAAAGACCAAGTCTGTTCCCTAGGGAAGAGGAGGCACACCCTCTCCTGGCCAAACCATGCTGGCCCCAACCACCTCCTCTCTGTTGCCTCTTTCCATCCCCATGGATGAGCTGGTCACCTCACGCTGTGCTGGATATTTTGTTGTCTCTCCAGGTCGTGACTCACGCCTCCAGTATAAACCTGTATTGGGTCCGAATAAGCTGTCCTATGTGCTAGACCACATTAGCAGAGGAGACAGTACTTTCTACGTGGAAGGACTTTCTTTCCCAGATGCTGACTTCTCTGGGCTGGTTTACTTCAGCGTCAGCTTGCTGGAGGTCACTGATAAGGTATGAGGGACTCGTGGACCATGGCTGTGTGGGCAGACAGATGTTTGCTCACACTGCAGTGGCAAGGGTTGGCGTCCCTCCATCTCGTGCCTTCCCAGAGCACGTCCTGCTCCTGTCCCCTGCAAAGCTGGCAATAGGATTTTCACTGCGACTCATGGGTGTTTCGCCTCTTGCAGTATTCACCGAGCACCCCGATTTTCACTGATACAGTGGTTTTCCGTGTGGCACCCTGGATAATGACCCCAAACACCCAGCAGCCTGTGGAGGTTTTTGTCTGCAGGTAGGAGGGACATGACTGAAGACCAGAGCATCACTCTACCTCTCTTGGGAGAGAGAGACTCTCCCAGGAGGAGCTTTCAACCCTTTCTTACTACATATCAGCTATGGGGCAAGCTATGCTTTAGGTGTGCAGTGCAGGAGCCCCAGTATATTAGTAGGGACCCAGGCTGGCACTGTTGCACTCATTGCAACCCCGGAGAGAAAGGATGGAGGCTCTGTTTGGCCCTGATGCCATGGAGCTCGAGCCTCTCCAAAGGTAACCTCATGGGTGACAGTTACCTAGCGCACAGTGAGAAATAGGCTGYGTGTGCAGGCAGTGGGGGCACTTCTCATGAGCCCTTGGGCTCCCTGCTCCCAGTCTGTACTCCGTGCTCTCCCCGCAGCATTGAGGAGGGCATAAACTCCAACGACGTCTTTCTGGAGGGTCTCCAAGTCCTGCTGAGGAAAGCCAACTGCAAGCTGACCATCTGCTCAGAGGTTGAAAGCCGGAGTGACCGCTGGATCCAGGTCCTAAATCAATACAAGTAACGCTTGGCTCTTTCATGGCACTTCTTACACGCTCCGAGGCTCTCACAGGGATGGTAGGGTATTCTCTCCGTTACTAACACCCCTGAGAGGTATTAGCTGCATTGCTCAGTGGGAAGCACCTAGATACTCAGAGGTGAACCTCACGACCACGAACTAAAACTAAAATTCTACAGGCAACAGCAGCTCAGACAGCGATGTTGCCTAAGAACCTTGTAGCTCTGCAATAGGGACCCGCACACGCTGGGTAGGGGGGCTGTTTGCTCCCTGAGGCATGCCCGAGTTGTACCATCCCTGTGCCCTTCTCCTGGGACACTGCGGCCACAGGCTTTCTGCTCTGGGGCAGCCTGGCTCTACCAGCACTGCGTCAGCTGGGGTGACAGCCGCCAGTCCCCCTGCCTCCGTGGGTGGAGAGCTGCTTCCCTTTGGGTTAGGGCAACAGGAAGGTTTTCTCAGGTTTGCCTGGTTTCCTGCTCCACCCTCACCACTTGCTTTGCCTGTCTCGTGCGCACCTCCTGCCCAGTGCCCGAGATCACTATCACCAAAAGAGGATCCTTCCTCCTCCTCTTCCCCCACCAGGACGAGCTGGAGTTTGGCTACGTGGAAGCACCTCACAAGACGTTCCCTGTGGTCTTCGACTCACCCAGAAACAGAGGCCTGAGGGACTTTGCTTTTAGAAAGATCCTGGTGTGTAAGATCTCCTCCAGCACGAAGCTGACTCCCTTCTCCCTGGGCCCCCCCGAGTGCTCCCCCATGAGCTTACTGGGCTCTTGGCTCCAGGGAAAACCCCCATCGCAGGACCTCCTATGTGACACCTGGTGTRGGGATGGGCCTGTGGGGCTGCCCACAGGCAGAGCCAGGCAGGTGGAGGTCTCACTGCACACCTTCGCTGTTCCCCTCTTTCTCAGGGCCCCGATTTTGGCTACGTGACCCGAGAGCCCCCTGGAAAAAACACTTCGAGCCTTGACTCTTTCGGGAACCTTGACGTGAGCCCGCCGGTGACTGTGCAAGGGAAGGAGTACCCCTTAGGAAGGATCCTCATTGGGAGCACCCTTCCTTGGTGAGAAGGAGGCGTGACAGCCCAGCTTGATCCAGCCCTCATCTCGGTGGGATGGGACACATWAAAGCTGGACACAGGAAAGTGTTCCCAGGGGGATGAGGGAGGGCTGCAGGGAGATGCAGAGAGATCTCAGAGACCTTGCTAGTTCAGCTGGTGGAAGCCCTGTCTCACTGCTGGAGGAGAGTGGCGGGGGGGGATTTGTTTCAGTTGCATCTGAGCTTCAGTTGAGCCTGGGGACCTCGTGCCCTCTTGCCTAACCCCCGAGGACAGCAGAGGACATTAGTCACATTAATAACGCCTGGGTTTTGGTGTGGCCAGAGGACACAGATCAGGTTTCTGAGACCTGACCCCACATTCCCATCTCCTCGCAATCCTCTTTGCAAGAGCTGCTCAGCTGCCGGAGATCAGCTTTAACGYGCGAGCCGGCTTCCCTCTTCCCGTGCCCCCCAGGAAACGCTACGTGCCGCCGCGCTTATGTTTTCCCTCTCCTGGACTTTTTGTGCCAATGCTTTTGCTCTGCTCCTTGTGGTGCCCGAAGCACCCAGGCTATTGAAYCTTCTGCCATTAAAAAAAAAGGTTRAGGTAGGTGGCAAAAGGGTAAAATCCCAAATAACTGGAAATCGTTTTGCTCTGCCCGCGGCAGCAGCTCTGGGCAGCCGGTGCTAGGCAGTTCAGCTGGAGCGGGAGCCCAGATCCTCCGCAAAGGAGGCTCTTCTCCGAGATAAACAACCGAGCGATCTGCCGGGAGCGAATCCGGCAGGGATGTTACCCRGGATGTCCAAGCCGCCGCGGTGGCGCGGAGATGGCAAGCAGCGCGATGCCCATCTCGGCGCTAGCGCCGGCAGAGGATGGGGCATCAGGACTCCTGGGTCCCTGCCTGGGACATTAGGTAGCTTGTTTGCCGTGGCAAGTAAATTTACTTTTCCCAGACTCCCAAGAATCATAGTTATCTCTTATTGAAGAATGTTATGAAGTCCAATTAATGAAGTCCAATTAATGAAGTCTAATGAAGTCTAATTAATGGGGTCAGCCAGGCTGAGGTGGGACGTTGAAATCGGTGCGAGCGGCAGGCGGGACGGGAGCTCCCCGTTGCAAGGAGACGCTGCGGGGACAACCCACTTGATGCTGCACCGGTGGGAAATGCTCAAATGCAGACCGGTGCCTAACTGCTTCGCACCCCGATCCCTTCGCGTGTGCTGCTTTCTCCTGCTTCCCAGGGCCTCCGGCCGACGGATGTCAAAGGTAGTGAGAGATTTCCTCTACGCCCAGAAAGTGCAGGCGCCCCTGGAAGTCTACTCGGAGTGGCTGAGCGTGGGCCACGTGGACGAATTCCTGACGTTTGTCCCAGCTAATGATAGGAAGGTACCGTCCGCYGCTACCTCTCCTTCCCTGCGGCGATCGCTGCTCCTGCAGGGGGAAGAACCCTCTTTTGCAAATGCAAAAAGCCCTTTGTGGGAGTTGGTGGGGGAAAAAAACACGTCCTGTTGGATTACAGGGAAGCTGGGGCACCATGAAAAGGCACAAGTGGCTCCACATCACGCAGCGGTGGGRCCAGTTACTAAATTCGCTTTCTTCTGGTGCTGTTCTCCAGGAAACATCTAGTCTCTTGGAAACAACCTGTGCAGCTTGCAACTCGTGGGGTTGGGTTTGCGGCTGACAGGCACCGTGGCACCGGGGTGTCTTGCCTAAGCTGGAGCCGCTTGAAGGGCCGGTGTCACGAAATAATACCTGTATCATATCCAAGCCAACACGGCCAAGCTTTAATCATCTCGACTCTCTCCCTATAGGGTTTCCGGCTCCTCTTGGCCAGTCCCAACACCTGTTACAAGCTCTTCAAGGAGAAGCAAAAGCAGGGTTATGGYGATGCCACCCAGCTCATTGGTAAGAAGCCTGGTGAGGGCGTCCTCCAGGACCGGTGGGGGCCGCCGAGGTCCCTCACCGCCCCATTGCTCCCCATGCAGGGCTGAAGGACGTGGAGCGGATAACCATCGACAAGCTCCTGGCAGATGAGAAGCTGAAGAACGACAACAAGCACGCGCAGGTGGGTGCCAGGGAAGCTGTGAAGCGCCGGGCAGCGCCAACAAATCTGTTATCGCCGCTGCCTCCCCCATAGGAAGGCAACGGGCTGAGCGTGGGGGCAGATGCCCCTGGGTCAAGGCTCTGTGGCATCCAGGCATGGAGATCTGGAGGTTGTTAGCTTTAGCTGGAAGGAGGACTCGCAACACTTTAAGCTAAGATCAGACTACCTTCAAAAATGTGTCCTAGCAGATCCCGTGGCAACAGCCGCCTTCAGAAACATGCTCCTTTTCAAAGCCCGACTCTATTTGCTCCATCAACGCTCTCCCTGCAAAATCTCTTCAGCTTGTGCATTGCAACCAGATGACTGGCTCAGGGATCATTTTTAATGAAACAGATAATTATCCCAGGGAATGGAGTGAGCAAACCTGCYGAGAATAGCGTTGGCATGTGCCGGCCGAAGGCATGTGTGCGAAGGAGAGCAGTTACAAGGGGACCAGGCGYCGCATGGGACGAGCTCATCCAAGCCCACGTGGGTCCTGGCTTGAATCAYATTGGGAGATGCCCTAAGCGACTCCAGAGGCACAAAAACTCAAAGGGAAGAGGGCACTCAGGTTGTGGGTTCAGGAGGTGGCCCGAAGGCTCTGCTCTTCAGAGCCATGTGTAGCCAAAAGGGATGGGACAGGCGTGGGATTAGGGAGGCCAGACTGGCCAGGGWTTGCAGGTAAAGGCTTCGGTCCTACGTTCGGTCTGGAAGAAGATCCTAACCTGGCCCATGTCTGACCAGGAGCAGAGCGTAGGGCCTGAGCGTGGAAGAAGGGGCACCTCTGCCGTGCACCCTTCTCCCCACGCACCTCCCTCCTCCTCCCCAGCGCTGCATCGACTGGAACCGAGACCTCCTCAAGAAGGAGCTGGGGCTGAGCGAGCATGACATCATCGACATCCCTCAGCTCTTCGTGCTCAAGGAGTCCCGAGCGGACGCCCTCTTCCCGGACATGGTGAGGGCCTGACGGAGGTGGTCGTGTTCCTCTCTGTGCCAAGGCTGCATCTCTGGTAGACCCTTTCCCTCCCCTTGGCTTTCTCTCCTCCATCCTCTCTCTCTCCATCTGTCCCACGTTGCTCCTTGGGGCCTCTTGATGGCCCAACAGCRCAGCCAAGGGGAAACAGAGTCCGGGTGGCTTCCTGCTGTGTAGCGAAAGCCTTTGGCTCTTCCTCACTGCACATTTCACAGCCTCTCTTGTCCCACCACAGGTGAACATGCTGGTGCTGGGCAGGCACCTGGGCATCCCCAAGCCCTTCGGACCGGTCATCGGTGGCCGGTGCTGCCTGGAGGAGAAGGTCCGCTCGCTGCTGGAGCCCCTGGGGCTCACCTGCACCTTCATCAATGACTACTACTCGTACCATGTGCTCTCCGGAGACATCCACTGCGGCACCAACGTGCGCCGCCGGCCCTTCTCCTTCAAGTGGTGGCACATGGTGCCCTGAGGAGCCCAGGGTGGGG
The DNA here is from genome assembly GCF_003343005.1 of Rhea americana. Taxonomy (NCBI): domain Eukaryota; kingdom Metazoa; phylum Chordata; class Aves; order Rheiformes; family Rheidae; genus Rhea; species Rhea americana. Next base: position 72,590 of record NW_028186773.1, read on the forward strand.
GGTTTGGGCCCGCTCCTCTTTCCAAAACAGAGAACCAAGCATGAAATTAGGTTGAAAATTGTCCAGCTAAGTGGTTTCAGCAATAAAGCGGCCCTTGACTCCGCTGGCATTGAGGGAGCAGCTCTTCCTTGCGTGCGGTCCTGTCCGGCTCTGGTCCTCCCCCCTAGGCCGGCAGGAAACCGCCCGAAAATGAGTGCCTCCTTTGGCGCCGAGAGCCGGGCAAGGGTTACCCGATAGCCGTGTGCCGCCGGGGCAAGCTCTCGCGGGGCTCTGCCCCCGCGCCGGGGGGCTGACGCCCCTGCACGGCATGGGAAACTCTCACGGCGTTCATGCYGGCCGAAGCGGAGAGAGGCACCGGCTACAGGTTTCTCACCTAAAAAGGCGTCGGGGCAAAGCAAAAGCATCCCGGACAACTGGCAGCGGATTTAAGGCCGTGCCCGTAGGCGTGAGGGCTGTGCCGGAGAATTTGGGTTCAGAAGTTAAAAAAAAAAAAAAAAGGGGGGGGTCACGTACTCCGGTTTGGAGGGATGGTCTGGGAAGCAAGACGCAGCCGCCCCCAGAAGCTGGGAAGATAACGCGGAGCCCCGCGGGATGTAGTTGCCCCGTGGGTAYGTCTTCGCCGGGTTTTCCCCTCCCTTCTCGCGCTTGGGTGCCGGGGAGAAGTCGCAGCGTTCGTGGCACGCGCCGCGCCGCGAGTTGGTGGGGGACAGGTGCATCCGCAATTGCGGCTCCTACGCCAGAAAGATTTTTTTAATTAAAACAGGGGCAGGCGAAGGCCTCGAAAAGACAGAGGGGACCCGACCGATTCGGCGAAGAAATAAATAAATAAGCAAAAGGCGACTAAGTGCGGGGGGTGGGTGGGGGGGGAGAAATAAATAAGGGTGGCTGGCGAGAGCAGCCAGTGCTTTTCCCGCGGGGACGATCCGCGGCCGGGCAGCGAGCCCGGAGGTGGGATCAAGGCCGGGCTCCGGCTAATCCCTTCCCCGCGCCCCCGTGGTGCGGGGGGTGGGGGGGGTTATAATCCGCCCGCGGGGCCGGGCGCCGCGGCACTCAGCGCCGGCATGGCCCAGCAGCGCCTCGTGCAGCTCTCGGCGCAGCGCCCCACCAGCACCGTCTGCGCGCTGGGCACCGAGCTCTGCGTCGACGTCGGCGGGTAAGGACCAAACCTCAGCGCTTGCTGGCTTGCAAAAGGGCTGTTTTACAGACAGCTGCTAAATAGGAGGAAAAAAAAAAACGCTTTTCCCGGGTTTTTATCCCCCTCCGCCGGTGTTTTCCTGCATGCAAGCCGCTGCCCCCCTCCAGCACCCAGGGCTTCGCTAAACCCGCCGCTAAACCCGTCCATCGCCTTTGGTTTCCGGCGCAGGGCAGCGCCCAAGGATGCCGCCTGCTTCCACGCCCAGGGCACCGCCGGCGTGAAGCTCTACGTGGTGCAYGGCGTGCAGACCGTGAAGCTGCCGTCGAGCGTGTCCCGCTGGCCCCTGGGCGCCGGCGTGGAGCTGCTGGTGGCGGCGGAGGAGCTCAGCAAGGATGTCGGCGACGAGAAGGTGGGCGTCCCCGGCCCCTGCCGCCCACAGCATTGCTGTGATGGGCTCCGTTCCCGTGCTGGGGCTCCGTTCCCACGTTGGGGCTCCATTCCCAGATCAGGGCTCCATTCTCACATTGGGGCTCCGTTCCCACTTTGGGGCTCCGTTCCCACTTTGGGGCTCCATTCCCACGTTAGGGCTCCATTCCCACACTGGGGATCCATTCCCAGATCAGGGCTCCATTCTCACATTGGGGCTCCGTTCCCGCACTGGGGCTCAGTTCCCACTCTGGGGCTCCGTTCTCATGTTGGGGCTCCGTTCCCGCGTTGGGGCTCCATTCCCACAGTGGGGCTCCATTCCCAGATCAGGGCTTGGCTCCCAGATCAGGGCTCCGTTCCCGCGTTGGGGCTCCGTTCCCAGATCAGGGCTCCGCTCCCGCACTGGGGCTCCTTTCCCATGTTGGGGCTCCGTTCCCACACTGGAGATCCATTCCCGTGTTGGGGCTCCATTCCCGCACTGGGGCTCCGTTCCCGCATTGGGGCTTGGTTCCCACTCTGGGGATCCGTTCCCGCATTGGGTCTCTATTCCTGCACTGGGGCTCCGTTCCCAAATCAGGGCTTGGCTCCCAGATCAGGGCTCCGCTCCCGCACTGGGGCTCCGTTCCCATGTTGGGGCTCCGCTCCCGCACTGGGGCTCCGTTCCCACGTCGGGGCTCCGTTCCCACACTGGGGCTCCGTTCCCGCGTTGGGGCTTGGTTCCCACTCTGGGGATCCGTTCCCGCATTGGGTCTCTATTCCTGCACTGGGGCTCCATTCCCAAATCAGGGCTTGGCTCCCAGATCAGGGCTCCGTTCCCGTGCTGGGGCTCCATTCCTGCGTTGGGGCTCCGTTCCCAGATCAGGGCTCTGCTCCCACCCTGGGGCTCCGTTCCCATGTCAGGGCTCCATTCCCGCGTTGGGGCTCCGTTCCCAGATCAGGGCTCTGCTCCCACCCTGGGGCTCCGTTCCCAGATCAGGGCTCCGTTCCCACGGCGGGCGCTGGCGCTCCCAGCGTGGCATCTCCCTCGCAGGTCCGCGTCTCCTACTTCGGGGCGGGCGGCGGGGTGCCCGTGGGCCGAGCCGTGCTCTACATCACCTGCGTGGGTAAGCAGCGCCCGCCCCGTGCCTGGCGTTCCCTGGGGTGCCCGTGGGTGCCCCACCGCCTCCATCCCTCCATCATCCCTCCATCATCCCTCCACGCCTAGACGTCTCCCTGGACGCCGACGGGAGCCGCAGCGGGGTGGTGAGCAAGACGCTGGTGGACAAGGTATGGAGGCGGGCGGGCGCCGGGACACCGGAGCCGCTGCCAGGCGCCCGCGCCCCACCTCCCTGCCCCCTCCGCAGCGCGCCTGGACCTGGGGGCCCGAGGGCCACGGAGCCATCCTGCTGGTCAACTGCGGCCACCAGCAGCCCGCGCCCGGCCCGGGGGAGAGCCGCCAGCCTGCCGGGCGCACCTACCGGGGTACCCGCMGCCTCACCGCCCGGCGTCCCTCCCCTGCTTTCCCTGCGTGGATTTTATTTTAATTTTGTTCTTTTTTTTGGGGGGGGCTCCTTGTTTCCGCCCCCACCCCCGGCCCCGTCGCACCGCCAGAGCTGAAGGAGGCGTCGCAGGTGGTGCTGCGCGCGCGAGGGCCCCGCGCCGTCTTCGCCGGCCACCGGCTCGTCCTGCACGTGAGCTTCGGCGACGCCGACAAACTCGGCGTTTTCCACGGCGCCAGTGAGTCATGGGGGCACGATTCGTGGGGTGACAGGTGGGGGGCAGCCTCGGCCCCCGCCGACCCCTCTTCCCCGAACCGCAGACAGCGTCTCGCCGGAGGAGTACAAGCACGTCCTGGGCGGCGAGAAGCTCTCCTACGCCGTGAAGCCCAGCCGGCACCAGGAGGAGAACGTCTTCTACGTGGAAGGGCTCCGCTTCCCGGACGTCGGCTTTGCCGGGCTGCTCTCCTTGCACGCCACGCTCCTGGAGAGCCCGGAGCAGGTACCGCCGGTGCCGGCCGGCGTTGGCTCCCGCACCTGCGCCCGCCGCGGCGCCCACGCCGTCGCTCCTCCTCGCCAGGGCCTGCCGGAGACGCCCGTCTACACGGACACGGTGGTTTTCCGCGTGGCGCCTTGGATCGCGACGCCCAACACGCTGGCGCCCGTCGAGCTCTACGTGGGCAGGTGGGTGCCGGCGCGGCGGGGCACCTGTCCACCCCGAGGACGGAGGGTCCCACCGCAGCCTCTCACCACCGCCCCCCCTCCCCTGGGGCTTTGGCTTCCAGCGTGGCCACCAACCAGGACTTCGTGGCTGCCGTGAGCGCCCTGGCTGAGCGAGCCGGCTGCCCCGTCACCGTCTGCCCGCCGGCGGAGAACCGCCGCGACCGCTGGAGCCAGGTGGGTGCCAGCCTCGGGGAACCACCTCCCGCCCCGCTGCTGGCCCTGCGCCGAGCTCTGCAGCAGGGTTTTTTTTTTTTTTTCCCCACCCACCCATCCAGGACGAGATGGAGTTCGGCTACGTGCAAGCTCCCCATAAGACGTTGCCCGTGGTCTTCGACTCGCCCCGCGGCCGGGGGCTCGAGGACTTCCCCGCCGAGCGCATCCTGGTAGCCGAGCTTCCGCACGGCGGAGGCGGCCGGTCGCTCTTAAAATATGTAACGGGGGGTGGCGGGGGCAGCCGGGAACGCCGTAGCGCCGGGCTCGGAGTGGGATGGACGAGGGCTTGCGGTGCCGGCGTCCCTCAGGGTGGAGGGGGGAGGGTTTCCGAATGGCACCTGCCGCTTTCTCTGTGCCCCCTCCCCATCCTCCTCCTCCTCCTCCCGGCTCCACCGGCCGGCAAAGGGCCCCGACGTTGGCTACGTGGCCCGGGAAGGCGTCTCCGAGCTCGACTCCTTCGGGAACCTGGAGGTGAGCCCGCCCGTGAAAGCGCGGGGCAAGGAGTTCCCGCTGGGACGCGTCCTGGTGGGCAGCAGCTTCCCCAGGTGAGCGGCGGGCCGGCCGCGCTCCTTCGGCCCCCCCCTCCCGCCTCCTCCTCTTCCTCACCCCTCCCCTCACCCCCAATCCGATCCGCCCGCCATCCCGAAAGGTTCGGCGGCCGGAGGATGGTGAAGGCCGTCAGGGACTTCGTGATGGCCCAGGAGGTGCAGGCGCCCGTGGAGCTCTTCTCCGACTGGCTCGCCCTTGGCCACGTCAATGAGTTCCTCACCTTCGTCCCAGCTCCCGACCGGCAGGTGACCGTCCCCTCCGCCGTATTTTGGGTTTTCYGAGGGCGATTTGCCGGCACGGACCTTCTCGGCCGTGTCCCTCCATCCTCCCCGCCCCCCGCAGGGTTTCCGGCTGCTCTTGGCCAGCCCCAGCGCCTGCTACCGCCTGCTCAAGGAGAAGCGGGACGAGGGCTACGGCAAGGTGGTCGCGTTCGAGGGTAAGGCGGGCGCCCCGGTGGCGGCCCTGGCGCTGGCAGCAGGAGCGAAGCCAGCGGCCGGTTCTTTCCCACCGCCGCAGGGCTGAAGGGGGTCCCCAAGGCCACCGTCGAGGAGCTGCTGGCCGACGAGGCGCTGCGGCAGTACAACGCCTTCGCCCAGGTGAGCCCGGTGAGGGGACTGCCRCCGCCGCCGTCTCCGGGGACCTCCCACCCCCCCTCACCGGCGGCCTCCCCGCTCCGGCAGAGCTGCATCAGCTGGAACAGGGACATCCTCAAGAGGGAGCTGGGCCTCGGTGAGGCCGACATCGTGGACGTGCCACAGCTCTACATGGATGGTGGAGACATCGGTGCCAGGGCCTTCTTCCCTGCCATGGTGAGGTGTGGTGGTGGCATGGTGATGGTGGCAGCATGATCATGGTGGCGGTGGTGGTAGTAGCATGGTGGTAGTGGCGTGGTGGTGGTGGTGGCGGCAGCATAGTGGTGGTGGTGGGACTGGCATGATCTACCACGATGGTGGCAACATAGTGGAGATGGTGGTGGTGGCAGCATAGTGGTGGTGGTGGGACTGGCATGGTGGTGGTGACATGATGGTGGCAGCATGGTGCTAGTGGTGTGGTGGCAGCATGGTGCTAGTGGCGTGGTGGTGATACTAGCATGATGGTGGTGGTGGTACTAGCATGGTGGTGATGGTGGCTTGATGATGGTGGTGGTGGTAGTGGCAGCATAGTGGTGGTACTAGCATGATGCTGGTGGTGATGGTGGCATGGTGGTGGTGGCGGCAGCAACATAGTGGTGGTGGTGGTACTAGCACGGTGGCGTGGTGGTGRCATGGTGGTGRTGACGGTGGTGGTGGCATGGTGGCCCAGCACCCATGGGCATCCGGCACTGCCGCAGGTGAACATGCTGGTGCTGGGCAAGCACTTGGGCATCCCCAAGCCCTTCGGACCGGTCATCGGTGGCCGGTGCTGCCTGGAGGAGAAGGTCCG
>NW_028186774.1:0-1061 GCF_003343005.1 Rhea americana
GGGGGCTCAGCTCCTGCCACCGCCGCCGCGTCCAGGGGGAAGGGAAGCCGGCGAGGCCGAGCCAGGCCTGCGGTGGCTCTGATGTCTTCCAGCGATCGGCGCCGTCCAAATCGTTGTCTCCTATCAAACCCCGCTCGCTCCGTAATGGGTGAGGAATGCAGGGCCTCCTCCCGCAGCCCCCCCCGCCAGAGCGTTTATTTAATATCCTGAAAAAAATTAAAATAACTCCTGTGGCCGCTAAGGAAAATACAGAGATAAATATAATAAAAGCGAGCCGAAAACGGGAGGGAAGGAAAATGAGATCCCAAAAAGAGGAGCTGGGAGCGCTCCAAGCCAGAGGGATCGGGCCGGGGGGGGAGGAGGAGCGGAGAGCGCACACGGCAGCACCCACGCCCTGCCTCGACGGAGGCAGGCACCCATGGGACCCCTGCCTGCGGGTGTAGAGGTGGGCGCTCACGGGGCCTGTGCACGGGAGGGTGCGGAGGGACGCGGGCACCCACGGGGCTCGTGCGTGCGCAGGCGCAGAGCGTGCACCCGTGGGACCCACGCGCGGAGGTGTGCACCCACGGGACCCGGGCACGGGGGGGTGCGCACGGAGGCCCGTGCACCCACGGGACTCGGGTGGGCGCACACACCCCGACTCCCCTCCCCCCCCCCCGCTCCAGGGTCCCACCGTGACTCCCCGGGGCCGCGCACGCAGACGCAGGGGGGGTGAGCGCGGTGCAAGGCCACTGGGTGTCCCGATGACCCCTTGGGGGTGTCGGGGGGGGGGGTGTCGGGGGGGTCCCCGGCGCCGCGCCGCGGCCGCCACGTGCCGCTTTCCCGCCAGCGCGGGGGCGCGCCGCCGCTCTTAAAAGGGCAACGCCCGCCGCCGCGCGATGCCACCGTTATCAGCCCGCTGTCTGCGGGCGGAGCCTCGAGTTTCCGCGCCTGCAGGAGGATGAACTAGCTGCCCCGAGGGGGACTAGCCGAGCAGGCAGCCGTCGGCGTGGGCCGCCCCCGCGCTGCCGAACGGGCGGGGCCGGGAGAGCCGCCGCAGCCCCTTTAATTCCCCCCCCCCC
>NW_028186774.1:2242-14341 GCF_003343005.1 Rhea americana
ATGTGCTCCCTAGGCCTGTTCCCGCCTCCGCCGCCCCCCGGGGACGTCACCCTCTACGAGTTCAATAACGCCTTGGTCTGCGGCCACCTCTATGAGAAGCTGCCTCTGGCTTTCCAGAGCCAGGTGAGCCCTTCCCGGCACGGTGGTGCCGCCCCCGTGCCCCCTCCGCGGCGGCCGGTGGCGTTTCTCCGTGTCCCCCCCCACCCCAATCTCTGCTCCTCTCCTTTTCTCGTGCCTACGTTTGCTTTCTCGGGCTGCGTCTGCCCCCCGGGCTCGGCGTCCGCCGAGCGCTCGGCGCCGCCCGCTCTGCTGCGGGAGCCCTTCGGCCGGCTGCCCCCTGAGCCGCGGGCCTTCGCTCACTGCTCGCCGTCTGTGCCCGTAGCTGGCGGACCTGCCCGTCCTCAGCCTGCCCAAGGAAACCCTGAAGGCTCACGGCCGGCTGGAGCACGGCACCAAGCCTGCCTTCATCCACCACCGCGAGTCCCTCTGGAAGAGGTGCATCAACGCCTGGTGAGCGCGCGAGGCGAAGCYGGGAGGCAGCGGCTCGGGCCGTGGCCCAGGCTGCCTCGGGTCGTGTTAGGAGCTGAACAAAACCTGCTTTTGTTCCCTGGTCTTGGAGCCTCTYGACCCAGGAGCAGAGCAGAAGCCTCTGCCCTCGCTCGCGAGCGGGGGGGAGCGCTCCCCCGTGTCCCCCCTTGCTGCGGGAGGGAGGGAGCCTCACCAAGCCTTTCTGTTGCAGGCGGGACGTGGGAGTGTGTGGGGTGCTTAACGAGGTGGCAAACGCCGAGGAGGAGGGTGAGTCTGCGCTGCTCTCGGAGACCTTTCTCCTGGATCTCTCCGGCTCTCGCTTCGATCCCTTCGCTCCCCTTTCCTTCCTCAGCCTAGCGACTCTTTCCGCACCGCCTAGCGAGGAGGGTGCTGGTGAGGGCCGCGCCGCAGCGGGGAGAGGTGCGGGCTGAGATCGCGTTTAAGCCGCAGCTTTGCCCACCCAGGCTTATCGAAGCTGCTAAAGCCGCTGTCTCACCGAAATTCGGGGACCTGGGTTAAATTCACTGGGTCTTTTTTTTTTCTTTGGTTTTGTTAAATCAAATCACGCCACACGCCTGCCTCTCTTGACCCTCTGCAGCCTTTAGGAGCTGACTGCGCTTCCKCGGCTCTTTGGCCCTCGCCGGGAAGGTCACGGAAGCGCTGACGGTCCTTTCTCCCCCCAGCTCTGCAGTGGGTGAAGACGGGATCGCGCTACGCCCTGGCCGTGTGCCACTGGGTCTCCTCGCTGCACGGCTCCCTCTTCCCCCACTTGTCGGTGAGTGTTTTTTTGGGACGTTAACTCATTCCTAGGTGGAAGAACTTGAGGTGGGGCGGGGGGGGAGTCTGGATACAGGGAGGCTCCCGACCGCTGTGCCGGGGGCAGCTCTCGTTCTCGTCGTGCGCGCGTGGCCGAGGTCGGCGTTCACTCTGCTCCCTCCCTGTGCTTCTCCCCAAAGCTAACCAGCGAAGACATGATCGCAGAGTTCTCCCAGGTGGTGGACTGGTAAGTCCTGCGCGTTGAGCCGCTGCCGTGCCGCGCGGCCGTGGTTTCGGAGAGCTGGAGCTCCGCTCGACRGGACTCCGAGTCTCTCTGGGCCTTGCCTCTGCGCTGCAAAATGGGGTTTATAAAGCTGATCAAAGGGCCTGTGGGTGCAAAAGCCGTGATAGAAGTGTTCAGGGGTCTTTTGTGCCCTGCYTTCCCAGTAAGGGGGTGTCTGGGCAAATATTTCCCCGTTGCCTGCCTCTGGTTTACCCCAGCTTTCGTGCACCAACACGGAGAGGCAAAACAGGCGGCCCCAATGCYATGGAAGAGACAGCATTAGACTTCGTCAGGGCTTTTTACTCCTGCCATGGCCTAAGCTTGGAAGCTTCCTTCAAACAGTCACCACTGACTGCTCGTTAAGCAGGTGCTTTTCAGATCYCTGTGAATAATCACCAGGAACAGGCGATTTATCAGAGAAAAGCCTTGCTCAGCAGCGAAAGGGGAGGTTTTATTTCGCTGATGACCCCGTGCRTCAGGGAGAGGAGGGGTTGCTCTGGCACCGCTGCCTGGAGCCAGGAACCCCGGTGCGTCTCACCCTGCCCCGTGCCTCCCGCCAGGGCCGGCTGCACCATCCGAGCCTTCGCCTGGCACCCCCACACCAGCAAGTTTGCGGTGGCTCTTCTGGATGACTCTATTCGTGTCTACAACACAAACAGGTAAGGAGGGTTGGGCTTCAGGAATCCTCGTGTCTGCAGGCRTTTAGGGACACTTGCTCCCTCCAATTTATGTGAAGCTCCTGCAGCCCCGACTCCTGTGACTGGTGCCTCTCTCTGTCCAGGGCACGGTGGCTTCCCTGGAAAGCTCAGCTCAGCTCCTCAGGGARGCGTTTCTGCTTTTGCAGACCGCAGTGTCGCCTCTCTTCCTCGTTTTGCCCTTTCAGATCTGCCTCTGGCACATGTAAGGATTCCTCCTGTGCCTCTGGCCAGCTCCGCTGTAGCGTCTGCAGTCAGGTTCTGCTGTCGTTGGTCCTAGCCCCAGAATTTCTTGCTGCAGAGCAGGAGCTCTGCTRGGACATTTCCTCTGATCTCATTTGAGCCTTGCTTTTCTTTCTGTCCCAGCTCTCTGGCTCTATCAGTAGCCCAGGAGGGCGGGCGGCCGCGGCACCCGTGGCCTAGCTGCGGTCGGCAGGCAGAGCAGCTCGCGGCAAGAGGCTCTTAGGGAGGCTGGGACGTTCCCTTCCCCTCTTGGGCATCACTGGATCTCGTTTCTCCTCCAGGTCTCCCTGCTCCCTGAGCGAGGCTCAGCAGACATATAAAGCCCTCCTTCAGAGAAGACTCACCCGGCTCATTCTGAAACCCTCCCAGTTTTTCCCCGCTGGGGCTTTCTCCCCCAGCTGGGATTTCAAGCCAGCAAGTGCCGTGTCTCACGCTGGGCCTAGGCCGTGGGCAGCGCGGGGCGTGCCGCTTAATCACACGAGGTGTGCGGCCGTCTCTTCGGCTCGGAGTAGTGCGGATGTCACCTGGCTGGGGCCTTCCCTGTTCCCTCCCCCCCCCAACACACACACACAAGGAAAGAGGTYGCTGCCTCACTGGCAGCAGGACAGATTCCCCCTCACCTTACACTTTTAGGTCTCCACTGTGGTCGGTGCTGGAGCGAGGACACTGGGAGCTGGACAGGGGCTGTCGTGCACGGTGGGAAGACTCTGATCCCTGATTCTCTGGCTCTAGTCGCTCTTCCCTCCTCTCCTGCAGCGCCACCGTCCCCACCCTGAAGCATCGCTTGCAGAGGAACGTGGCCGCCGTGGCCTGGAAGCCGCTGTGCGCCTCCATCCTCGCCGTGGCCTGCCAGAGCTGTGTGCTGGTGTGGCACCTGGACCCCACCTCCCTCTCCACCAGGTGAGCAGCCCCGGGGAGAGCCGCGTGTTCCTGCCCAGCCTTTGCGCCTCGGTGCCCCGCAGCACCGCGAGGAGCCCGACTCGACCGGCTTCGAGGGGCACAAACGTGGCCGTAGCACGGTGCGTCGCCGGGACCCTGGCCCTGCCGGGATCGGCCGCAGCGCTCCGCAGCGTACGAGGAGAGCTGTCTCCTTCCCTCCAGACCCTCGTCCGGCTGCGCCCAGGTGCTTTCCTACCCCGGGCACAGCCCCGTCACCAGCCTCGCGTGGGACCCCAGCGGGCAGCTGTTGCTTTCGGCTTCGCCGGTCGATACGGCCATGCTGGTGAGTAAGGGGAAGCGTGCAGCCCCTTCTGGCGTGGGGTATTTGGGACCCCAGGACCGCTGAATCCTCYGCTGGGTCGCTTGGAAACGGTTTGGATGCGCGATTTCCCCCGTGGGCCCGACTGCTGGGTCAGGGGGCRCTTCCTCGGGGAATCAGGCTGATGCCGACGTTGCGTTAGCGTTTCCCTCCTCGATCTGCTCCCTGGCATCACCGGCTGCCGCTATGGAAAGCGCATCCCAGACATCAGCCTTTCCTCGAGGGTGCTGGGCTGTGCAGGGGCCTGTGTAGCAAGCACCCAGTTATCCTCCAGCTCCYGGTGTCCCCTCCTATCTAGGTGTGGGATGTGTCCACCGAAAACTGYATCCAGCTGCAGTGGTTTGGGGGCGGCGGTGTCACTTACTTGGCTTGGTCACCAGACGGCAGCAAGGTCCTCGCGGCTACTCCCTCCGCTGTGTTCAGGTGAGCTCCCAGCCGGTCCTCGCTGCTGTTCCCGTCTTCAGACAAAGTGGATTTGCCCTGAGGGTGTCTCAGGCTGCTTCCCCTTCCTACCTGTGTCTTGGGAGAGGAGTAAAATCGGTAGTTAATGAGTCTGATGTTTTGAACCTCTCTCAAGAGAAGCAGAACTGGGGCAGATCATGATGTATCTGATCTTCCCAGACTTAGACTGGAAAGTGTAAAAATACAGTTTGTCCCGCTCACTTTGGCTCTGCCCCTCTTGCAGAGTGTGGGAGGCTCAGACGTGGACGTGCGAGAGGTGGCCCACTATCAAAGGACGCTGCCAGGTACAACGGGGTCAGCTGAAAAAAGGCGCTTCCCACCCCAGCAAGGCAAAAAATCTGCCCCGTTTCTAGCTGGCTTTGAAAAAGCCCATTGGAAGCCTGCAAAGCGCTCTGGCGTGAAAGCTGCCGGATCCCTGGCTTCGTTAGCTGGCTTTAACGCGCCTTTGCGTCTTGCAGACGGGGTGCTGGAGCCCCGATGGCAGCCGGCTGCTCTTCACGGTGCTGGGGGAGTCCGTCATCTATTCCTTGTCCTTCTCGGAGTACAGGGGTGAGTCTGCAGCGAACAGCCGAKGCGAAGCTCTCCGAGAGCTGGTTCTTAAGCAGTTGTCTCGCTTTCAGTTGYGGCTGTTTCTGGCCAGAGAGGCTTTTTATTTGTTAGGAGCGTTTCACGGCCTGCTGGCTGTGAAGCGACCCAGGCAAAGCCAGGGCACCCACAGGGAACGGTGGGAAAGAAGCAAAGTCTTAGGAGCGTCTCAGAGCCCTTCCAGGATGCTTTATCGTTACGGGGTGGGAAGGGGAGTGGGACGAAGCACAGTGTCTCTGCAGTGCTGAATTTTCCCCCCTCCTGTTGCCTCTTGCTCTGAGTTAYGGCCTTACAAACACTTTGCAGGGAAACTTTTGACAGTGCAAAGGGGTATTAAATTTTCAGCCTCCCCCCACCAAGAAGCAGGCAGTCCCCACATCTGTAGAGGGAAAACCTGCCCTGCCGTCCGTCCTAAACMTACGCAGATGCTTCTGGGATAGGAGCAGGTTACTCAACAGCTAGTGTGAGAAACAGAARTTCTGTATCGTTTTGTAAACACAGGCACAGTTTGGGGCGTTACAACAACCCACGTAGTAATTTGACCCAGAAACTGCGAGAAATGACTTGGGCCTTGGTTTCAGGGGAGATGCAAGGGCAAGTGGGAGGATCGAAATCAGCTTCTATCGTGGCAGACCTGTCAGAGACCACCTTCGAGACGCTCTACGGGGAGGAGAGGTGAGGACCAGCTCTGGGCTTTCCCCTAACGTGATGCCTGTTGCTACAACTCGCCTAGGAGGCAGAGGGGTTCGTACCCGCTCCTTGTCAGCGAACCACCGGTGCCGTTAGCTGTGGGGAGGGGGAATCTCACTGCTGCTTGTGCCGGTTTCAGGATCGGAGGGGAGGTGCACTCCATGGCGTGGGACCCCAGCGGCGAGCGACTCGCGGTGATCATCAGAGGTAAAAGGGAGAGGCGGTCCCGCCTCACCCGCCCCGAAGCCGGCTCTTCCCCGTTCACTKGCTTTGCCCGCAAATCCCCCTTCCAGCTGGCGAAAGGAGCGCCAACCCGAGTGGGGTGACGGAGCTGGGTCTCCGTCCTGCCTCCTCGAGGCTTCCTTCGCTCCTCGGCGTTAGGTGGCTGTGTCTGCGCCTCGGTATCCTTGGAAGGGACAGTCTGGGAATCGGATGAGTTCCCTTCCCCCTTGCAGTCGGATGAATCACCTCTRCAAACCACCCTGCGAGGTCTCCGTGTTCCCGCAGTGCCCACATACTAGGCCTGGAGCCCGACTGGGCCTCTTAGCTCTGTTTTAGGAGCAACCCCTGGGATAATCGAGCTATTCAGGCCCTCCTGGCTGCAGCCAGGCCCGGGCCCTCCTCTGAGACAAAGCAGATCTTTGAGAGAGGTGCTGGGGGTGCTGCTCGCCTCAGACTCCCTCCCTGCGAGCCATCAGCTAGGTGACATCCGAAGCCGTGYCAGAAGCGGCCAGGCCCGAGACTCMGTTGCTCCAGCTGCTTGTGTCTGTGCGAAATCCGGCGTGCTTAAAGCCAGGTGGGGAAAGGAAGCGAGGGAAAAGACGAGGGGTACCAAGACTCGCGTGAAGTAGAAACACCTTGTCCCCTGCTCRTGCTGCACGGATCCCTGCGCAGAAACTGCGTGGGGGTGACGGGGACTGAAAATAACCTTCACAGTTTGGAGCTACGAGCCAGATTTGGCTTCAAAGCACTGCTATAAGCCAGCCAGAGCAGGACTTTCTTGAGGATGCCGAAGACAAGGCCCTCCAAATGTCGTGCCCTTCCAAGCTGGGGAATTTCCAAGGGAGCTGCTGCATCTCCTGCCCAAACCCTTCTCCGCCACATCCTGAAGCCCTTGGAGTAAAGCCTTTAACTCACTGAAGTGTCTTTGAAAGCCCCTTCCCTGGATGCTGCTCGTCTTGGTGCGAGGAAAAAGAGGTCTGAAGCCAGCTCTTCCCCAGCCTTTGCGGCTGGCTGCCCCAGTCTCTGCCGTGTCCGGTTCCCTCCAGCTGGTCCCCACAAAAACATGACCTCGCTGTCCGGGGTCTCCCGTCAACAGGCCCTTCTGTGCGCCGCGCTGCGACGTGGGGGCCCGAGCTGTTCCTCAGACAAGGAAAYGCCTCATTCGCTTGTTCTCTTTCCCTCCTGCAGGGAATCCCGACGTTCCCGAGAGCCCGACAGTCATTGCTGTGTTTCGCACCCGCAACAGCCCCGTGTTTGAGCTCCTGCCGTGGTGCGTATTGGCAGCGTGCAAGTCCCYGCTAGCGTCGTGGCTGKCTAATACCAGCAATCCCCTGGGACYGGGCGGGGAGGAACAGACCCGCCKCCTCGGAGCGGAAGAGACGCTGGGAATTTGCTTGGGCAGGGTGCCGTTTTGTCCCAGAAACGGTCACGTTTCAGACAAACTGTCTGTTACCCAGCTCAAAACCTTCTGCYTCTGGGTGCTCCTGCCCGACGCTCGGTGCAGCAGGGGCTTAAACCTCTCCGCTGACCGCCCCAGATCTGCGTTTTGTAGGAAGCAGCTCACAGCAGTGGCGCGCCGGAGCCTTGGGGAGGGGGGGGGCTCAGCCCTGACGTGCTCTCACTGGGGCTTTTCCTTTTCCTTCCAGCGGTTTCCTGCGAGGCGAGCAGGGGGCGCAGCCCCAGCTCATCGCTTTCCACCCCTGCTTTAAGAAGGGAGCGCTCCTGACCGTGGTGAGTGCAGCCCCATCTCTGGGAATGGCCCCGCTTTCGCCCCTTCCCTTGCTCTCCCCACCGCTGTAGCCTAGTGAGCTAAATCCGGTGCCCAGGGAGGGCTGAAGAGCCTTTTCCTGCTGTCCCTAGGGACAGGCAAGGATGAGGAAGGAGCCCTTGCCTCAACAAGGAAGGAAAAGAGGGGGTGATGCTAAGCTTGGCCTGGGGTGGGGATTGCAGAGCCGAGGGGGACACGGAGACGCCCCCGTGCCCATCCGTGCTCTCCTCTTCCCTCCCTTTCCAGTGCTGGTCCACGGGGAAGATCAGCCACATCCCCTTCTTCTTCGTGAGCGCCCAGATCCCCTGCTTCAGCCCCGGMCGCAGCCCTGTCGCGGCCATGGCCAGCGCCAGCGTGCGGGAGCAGCCCTTGTTCTCGGAGCTGTGACGGCGCCCGCGCGGGTCCTCGACGGGGCACCGGCGTCCCCCCGCAGCCTCCGCCGCTCTTCCCGACAAAGCGGGACCGGGACGCTCCCTCCGCCGCTGCCCTGGGCCCGGCTGCGCCCTTCTCCCGGCTGGGATGCGGCACGTGCAGAGAGGCCCCGGGAAGCTGCTGTTTGCCTCAGCTGCCTTCGAGCACCTCGGGTTCGCAACAGCGTGTGGTCGCTGCGCGTGTCTGACAGAGGGCTGGTACTGTACAGATTAAAGATCCCTCTTCCTACCTGGCGCCTCTCGTCTTCTCGTCCTGTCGCTCTTTCCTTGTCCTGGGAGCGCACCGTTTCCACGTGGACGAGTTCTCCGAGCCTCACAGGCTGCTGTTTGCTCTCGGGGCTCTGGTACTGCTTTACAGTACCAAAAATMGGTTGTAGTGACAAGGACTTTCCTTTTTTTCATGCCTTGATTATAAACAACCTCCCCCAAAAAACAACAAAACAGATTTAGGGCATCTAAGGCCAGCAGCAGCGAATGCGGCTTCCAGGCGTCATCTCGAGGGTGTAAAGAACCACCCAAGGCTCCCCAAAAGCTCGGGGGTAGATGGGCCCCTGAAACCTCAGTCAGGTTATTCCTAGGGGCTGCAGGGAAGTGTCTTTGTGTGGGTGTTCGGGGCAGCCACCAACCCCCTCCCCACCCCCCCGCTGAGCAGGGATTAGCAGAGGGGCAGCTGGAGGCAGTGCAGTTAATCCCCGGGATTGCACGCTGCTAAATCCAGGGATTACACAGTAATCGCTCTGCTAAACCCCAGGGCTTCCCCAGATGATGGGAACCRTGCCGGACTCTGCTCGCTGCCCGCCATCTCCCCGCGTCCCCTGCACCCTCTGCCGGCATCTCTGCACCCCGAACGGCTGCGATTGCAACTCCCTTCCAGCCCGGCAGCTTGAGCGAGTCCTTCCTGCCCGGGGCACTGGGAAGCGGCAGCCAGGATGGCATCAAGCCCCTGGTGCTGCAAAATATTCTCCTAGACCGGTGTCTCCCCTGCTCGAGCCAAGCCCCTGCCACCGGGCAGGGAATCCGCAGCCGGAAAGGGCGSCAGCGAGCAGCTCTTTAACGGGGCTGCAGGGAGAGCGCAGCAGAGCCTGGCTGCAGCTGGCACGAAGACAGGGGCAAAAAGGAAAAAACAGAGAGTACAAACCCGCTCCGGCTGCTGGCGGATCTAAGGGTGCTTTTCCTCGGAGCGCGGTGATCCAGGTGGGTGCTTCACGTCCTCGCCGGGACTATTCGCTGCAGGTCGGTGCCGCCGCCGGCACGTTGTGCCCACAGGGCATCAAAGGACGGTGTCGAGCGTCTCTTCCTCCCTATCCTCCTCCTCCTCCTCGGGGCTGGGCCGCTCGCAGGGCAGCGACTTGAGGTACTCGAGGTGCAGGCGAGCCTCAGCTCGGCTCCTCCGCACGTAGCGGCCCACGTAGGCGAGGACGGCGGCTGCCCAGCCGCCCACGGCCACCAGCACGGCCAGGTCAGCGGTCCTGGGCCGCCTGCCGCCTTGGGGTGCCCCCGCTGCCGCCAGGCTCTCGTTGCGGCTGGGGGGCGGCCCCAGGGGGGGCTCCCGGGGGCAGCGGCAGCCCCAGGGGCAGCCGGGCAGTGCCAGCAGCAGCAGCAGCCAGGCTGCCCGGCACGGCCGCATCGTCCGGCTGCCCGCGCCCCGGGAGGCTGCGAGCGAGGAGGGGAGGGAAGCTCAGCGCCCTCCCCCTGCAGAGCCGGACGCCTGGGTCCTCCCCCAGCCCTTGTGGGGGGACGAAGGGGGGGTGAGATGGGTCCATGGGGGCCAGGACGCCTCATTCGCCCCCAGGCTGTGCACATGCAAGCTCTCAGGGTCCCCCCTGAATCCAGCAAGCCCCATGGCYCAAGCAGCAAACACGCTGGGAACACACTGGTTTTTACTGGTTTTGGGGGTGGGAACCCATCAAGACTGACGCATAAGGGAGGGAGGCGGAGGGGAACCTCCGCAGAACGGATTTGAAGAGCCTCCCCGCCGCGGGATCCGGCTGGGCTCAGACCGGCCCGCCGGCACCGGGCGCCGTCCCAGCCCCGCGTGCGGGCAGGCGCCTCGCGCCTCCGCTGTCCCGCTGCGATCCCGTCACGCGGGCCGAGCGGGGCCGTTCCTGGCAGCGATCCCTGGAAAACGCCCCCCGTGCGGGATGGGGCGGAAGGAGGGAGCGGGGGGGGAGGGTCCTGTCCCAGGCCCGGGTCGGCTCAGGGGAGTTCAGCCGCTCTGCGTCTCCCCGCCTGGCCGCTGCGCCAGCGTCCGCCGGGCCATTTCCAGCGCTCCCTCCCGCGTCCGGTTGCCTCCGATGAAGCCGCTGGCGTGCACGAAGACGCAGCCGGGGATGCCGGCGAGCTGGGACAGGGCCTCGTCGCGGACGCCTCGCCACGGCTCGGGCAGAGGAAGGCTGCGGAGGGAGAGGAAAGGCAGCGGGGGTGAAAACCGGCCCCGTCGCAGCCCCTTCGCCGTCTCTCGGGGGGCCGCTCGGCCACGGGGGGACGCCCGGGCACCGCGGGACGAGGGTCTCACCGGCTCTCGAAGGTGTGCGGCCCCGCCGGGACGCTCTGCACCCTCCACTGCCCGCTGCGGTCGGGGAAGAGCACCAGCTGGAGGGCTTTGGGCAGCGCCAGCTCCTTCTCCAGGCTGAAGACGTGCTCCTTCCAGGGGCAGCCRCCCTGCGGGAGCTCCAGCACCTCCCCGCTCGCGTCCACCTGGGCGGCGGGGCTGAGGCTGAGCGCGCGGGGCCGGGACACCTGGGTCCTGCCCCGGCACCRCCGTGCCTCAGTTTCCCCCTCCCCCAATCCCAAAACGCGCGTCTCTCCCAGTCCGTCCAGGTCCTTGCACCGCCGGGGCGGCCCAGGCGCTCTGCCAAGCCGTGCGCAGGGCTGTGCAGGGAGCTCGGGGGTGCACGATCGCACACRGGGATTTTGGGGTGCAGGTGGGTGCTGCGCAGCCGCGTGCAGAGATACGGAGGGGTTGTGCTATACGGGGGCCAGCAGGGAGGTTTRTAACCGGAGGGACTCGGCCTCCCTGCTCCTTTAAAGCTCGTCCCCCGCTTTCGGACCCCGGAGGCCCCCCCAAAGCCGGCACGGGGAGTACCTCRAAGCGTCGCCGGATGGCCTCCTCCACGAGCGCCCGAGCGGGCAGCCAGGCGCGGTGGTAATAGTCGAGCCGCTCCATGAACTCCCCCCCGACCAGCTCCATCGCCCGCCTGAACCCGGCCTACGGGACGGAGCCGAGGGTCGGCGGCGGCCCCGCGCAGGCGGCAGCGGCGGTCGCGCGCGCGCGCTGCCCCCCCGTCCCCACCTCAGTGTCCTGGTCGGGGTCGTTCCAGCGGGGGTTCAGGCGGCTCACGCGGGCGCTGAGGTTGGTGGTCAGGGCGTAGCGGGGCTCCCCGTCCCGCTGCGAGATGCCGTTGTCGATGGCGTCGATCTCCTCCACGAAGTTCTCATACAACTGGGGGCGGCGGGGGGGGAACGACGCCTCAGGTCAGCCCCCGGCGCTGCCCCCCAGCCCGGAGCCCCGTCGGGCACCGGCAGCAGGACGACTCTCCCCGCGGGGAAGCCCCCGGGGGGCTGAGCCGGTACCTTATCGTAGAGCATCGTGACGACGGGGCCGTCCTGCGGCAGCCCCAGGAGGCTGGCGAGGATCTGGGAGCCGAAGTGGCAGTAAACGAGCCCGGCGCTGCTCAGCTTCGTGGTCCAGGGCTTGTCGGGACGGAGGCATCGCATGGACTGCGTGAAGGACCTGCGGGGCGGCGGGGTCAGCGCCCRGGCGCCCGGGGAACCCGGGGTCTCGGGCAGGGAGGGACAGGCAGACGGACTCTCACCGCTGGTGATGGTCGTAGCGGTGTCTCTCGGGGTCGTACTCGCCCCCCACGTCCACCACCACGTCGCACTGGGCCAGGCGCTGGGGGTCGCGGGTCCGCACCACCTCCGCGTCCTGCCGGGGGGGCGGCCCCGAGGTCACTCCCGGGTCCCCAGCTGGGGCGCCCGGGGAGCAGCCCACGGGGCAGGGCCTGGGAATCCCGGGGTGGGGTGGGGGGAGCCGAGCCCCGGGGAACCGGGACGGGAAGGCGGGGAGGGGTCCCCGCGGGGGAGCCGAGCCCCGGGGAACCGGGACGGGAAGGCGGGGAGGGGTCCCCGCGGGGGAGCCGAGCCCCGGGGAACCGGGACGCGAAGGCGGGGAGGGG
>NW_028186774.1:15784-62129 GCF_003343005.1 Rhea americana
ACAGACACACGGACACGCGGCCGGCCCCACGCGCTCCCCCACCGCACAGACACCCCTGCGCAGACACGCAGCCCCGGCGACAGCCGGACACACGGACGGGCGCGCGCAGACAGACACACGGACAGGCAGCCCCCAAAAACGAGCTGGGCGCTTTTCCCAAGCGTCAGGTTTATTCGCCAGGAGCAGCCGCCGCCCCGGGAGCCTCCCGGCCCGGCCCCCCCCCCGGATAAAGTGCATCGCCGCCGGATCCGGCGTTCCCCGTCCTTAAAATCCGCCTCCCGGCGACGTTAACTCGGTTCTTTGCACGGGGCGGCTCCGCTCGGCCCTTTTCGGGACAGGTGAATCCCAGGGAAAGCTCGGAGCGGTGCCGCGCGCGGCACGGGATGCGGCGGCCGTTCCCCGTGGCTGCCGAGTCCCCGCTCGGAGATTCCCGGTCCAAAGGCACGAGCTGGGGCTGGCGGCACGGATGGGCCCCGGGAAGGGCCCGGGCAGCAAGGAGGGAGGCCGGAGCGGGGATCCGGGCCGTCGCCTTCCCCGTGGCGGCGGGGTCGCAGCGGCTTTTCCATGCTTCCCGGTGCGGAAAGGAGCCGGGATGGCGCCGGCGGCCCTCCAAGGCGCTCCTTGGCTCCCGCGGCGCCCCGCGAGCTCCACGCACGCGACAGCAGCCCACCCTTGCCCCTGCGCCCCCTCCCCTGCCGCCGGGCCCGGAGTTCACCCACTTCGGCTGCTTCCCGGTCCCTGGTCCCGAATCCCTCCTGGGAAGTTTGCTCCCATCACGCCGCTTGCTTTTTCTTGGGAGAATTGTTTCCTCTAATCTTAAAACGCCGCCGGGGAGAGCAAGGATCCGGCAGCTGGGAAGCGCTGGGAGGTTTTGGCACGCAGGCGAGGCGGCGTCGCAGCACGGAGCCGATCGCCCCGGCGTCCCCGCGGGGCGGCACCGAGCGGGGAGAGCCGGGCGAGGTGGGGGGTACGGGGAGGGGGGCAGCCCCGAGCAGCCTCCGGGCTGTTTTTGCTGCAGCGTCGCGCGGGAATCCTCCAAGGCAGGCCGGATCCRAGCTCGGAGGGCAACGGCGCCCCGGGGGCTGCGCCGCTGCCGCGGGCGTTTTGCTCCCGACTCGCGGCCCCGAGGTCCGAGAGCGCGGAGGAGGCTCCGCGGGCTTGGCGCGGGCTTGGCAAACCTCCTGAGGACAGTTTGGTGCCGGGGTCTCGCCGTGGCGCRGAGCCTGGCCGCTCCCCCCTGCAGCCCTCCGCTCCCTCGTCGCCGGGCAGTAGTGTTGGGAACGCAAATATCCCCACTGAAGGTTTACGACAAATCTCCCCTTTCGAGCCAGAGCTGAGCCCTGACACGCGTCTTCGGCCTCCTACCAGTCTCGCAGCGGCTCACGGGAGCGGGTTTTGTCGACGATGCACGCAGCGACGCGGAGCCCGCAGCGGAGCCTCGGCCGCGGTGACCACGGCATTTTTTTTTTTTTTGCAGGGATTCGAGGTGCACAATTCGCTCAACATTTCCCTTTCTGAAAGGCGGGGGGCGGGGGCCGTGCGCAGGGGGTGTCTCGGGCAGCCCTGAACACACGCGGCGTCTGTGCTGCAGAGTTCAGAGGAGCAGCGGAGGGCGGCGCCGAGCACTCGCCGCCGCAGCTCCACTTCCCCGTGCAAAATCCCAGCACTTCTCTTTCCAAGTAGCCCGACCGTTCAGTTCGGAAAGAAGTGGTTTGAGGCAGCCCAGCACAACGACAGCCTCAAAACGTCCATAAAGGGATAAGTCAGCTCTTGCAGGYGGCAGACAAGTCGCTCACGGAAGGGGAAGAGGGACCAAACACAGAAGTGGGTCTGTCACCGCTCTGCAGCGAGCAAACCCAGCCACCGTGGAGGAGAAAACAAAGCAGAACTGCCAGTAGTGTGAAATCAAACCGTCTACGTACAAACTCCTGCCCAGGGTCACATCCCGCTGCTCGCTGCCTCTGGGAAGCCGGGCTGACTTATCCCTTTATTTGTGGGTGCTCAGCCCCACGTGCGGAGTCAGGATATCTCGTTGCCGAAGACTTCGAGCACCAGCGGCGTGAGCTGCATGCTGTGCTCGGGCTGGAAGGAGAGGCAGCGGTACTGCTTGGAGTGCTCTTCGTTCAGGCTCCGCAGGTCGGCCAGCTTCTGGATCATCTTGGCGTAGAGCAGGCGGCTGCCTGGCGGGGGGTGCCTGCAGCGGATGTAGGTCTGCAGGATCTCCGAGAGGCGATCCTGGAGCGACTCCACCAGCGATGTGTCCTGCACGCCGGGGCGATCTGGAAAAGGGCACCGCTGCCAGCTCTGACACGGAGTCACTCCCTCCCTCCCCGTCCCACCACGGCAGAGAGGCAGGGAATGATCATATTTAGGGGCGAGCGCATTAGCAGAGCAAAAACCAGGCAGGTTAGTGACCCCTGGGCAYGAGTTTCCTCCTACCTGGGGACAGGATGCAGATGGCCATGAGGAGGACGTGCTCTTCTTCATGAAGGTTCAGCTTCTTCAAGCCAACCTGGAATTTCACCAGCGGCTCGAGCAGGTCCAAGCTGTGGCCAGCTGCAGAGAAAGGCCTCGTTAGCGCAGTCGCTCTGAGACAAGACCTCCCATGGCYGAGACACGAGAGTGGAGGCAGAGCAGCTTTCCAGCCTTCACGACAGCTCGGTGCAAACCAAACTCAATCCCCAGTGCAGGGCAGGGAGGCTGGAGGCAGCTCTGAGTTACCACCGCGCTCCCRGCTTTGTTTTCCTTTGGGAGTTGACGGCTCTTTCCAGCCATCCAGGCAGACTGCAAGATGCACACGCACGCCGCAGCACGGAGCTCGGAGGGTAAACAGAGCCCAGCTGACACCGGGAGGGGGGCTCAGCCTGCCCGTGACACTGCTGAGCTACTGCTGGCTCTCGCCGGCCTTGCAGCCTGCCAGCACATCTCTGTTTACAGACTACTCAGTGCTGGATTTTTGCATCTGAATTTAAGGCTGGGGATGACATTTCTYGGCCTGCGGCCAACGGGAGAGCGCCCAGCAGCACGGGCTGCTCCGAGCCTGGCACCTTTACCTTGGGTGACATCACTGATCCTGTACTTGAAGTCGTTGCTGCCRCAGGTCCACGTCATGTCCTCCAGGGTGAAGGACTGGTTTGAACGCAGCATGATCACCTCAATGGCGCTGGATTTCAGCAGGGCGATCTGGTCTTCTGCTGTCAGATCCCTGCGAAGGGGGAAAGGGGTTGGCGTGAGACTTCCCTGATGAGCAGGGGAGAAGTTCACAACGTTCATGGGCCAGGTTCTCTCTCGGTAACCTGGTGCCTTTTCTGGCTACATCCTAGGGCCATCCCAGCTTCTCCCTCTGCCYGAGTTTCTAACAAAATTAAGCAGCAGGTGGTTCTGCAGCCACATTTATTGAGCAGCATCACCCAGAGCCCTGGGCACCAGCCTCGCTCTTGCTGTGCTGGAGTTAAACAGGATCCACGGTCCTTCACAAACCGGAACAGAGACAGCTTGCATGGCCTTCAGTGTCTTTCTCAGGAGCTCAAGCATTTTTGCTGACAGAGCCCAGGAGAGCAAGGCTAAAGACAGAAGAAGAGGAACCTCAGAAGGGAGGGGAGAGAGAAAACACAAAAGTAGCCATGGAGCTGTGGAGGGAACAGAGCCCGACGTACAGCTGTGAAGAGGAAAGAGAGAAAAATGAACTGTCTGTGGAGGGTGGCAAGAAATGCATCAATTCCAGTGAACAGAAAGCCACACACTCTGTGTCTGGAAGCGATATCTCACCTGAATCCCGGGATCATTTTGGCAAAGCCGATCACCTTCTGTATGCTGTAGCTGACCAGGTCCGCCAAGTGCGGGAGCATGGAGAGGTGGGAGAGGTCGATGTTCACGGAGGTGCTCTCGTCGTTCTCCTCGGAGAGGACCAGGTTCGAGAACATCGGGGGCTCCACGGACTCTGCAGAGAGGCAGACAGGCAGGTCAGAAGGTGCCTCGGCCACGGGCACCCATCACGGGCGAGGGCAGAGACGCCAGCCCGGTGCGCAAACGCTGCGAGACGGGCGGCTCCCGGCATCCATCCTGCGGGGAGGATCTGTGCGCTGCATTCGGGTGGCACGGGCCGCACAGAGCAGGTGAGGGGCGTCTGGGTGCCCTCGTTCCTGCTGGGGCTCCGGCCGTGCATTGGGAAAGGGGCTCCATGGGGCTGCGAAAGGGCAGCCCCGGCATGTACACCCCGCAACCCGTGGTCCTCCAGTGGTCCGGGCAGCAATCATGTCTGGGGCAGTGCAGATGCAGCCCAGCGTTCACACTCACGCTCCCCTCAGCCTTCCTGAGGAGCCCAGGCACACAGAGGTCCGTGGGGACAGCACTTCACGTGCTTTTAGCTCACAAACAGCCTCCCCCAGGCAGCTCTTAAATAAATTCTCCAGAAGAGGGAAAACAAGCATCTAAATGGCTTGATTTAGATAAACCTGCTGCACTTCCAGGCAGCGCGTGGGCGCCCACTGAGTGCGGTACCTGGAAAAGCGTTGAAAGCATCGGAGCCAAAGAGGTCAGTGGAGTCCTCCGACGACAAGTCCTGAGTGAGGATGGAGGAGGACCTCGCTGCCACCCTGCTGCTCGTGTTGCTTCTCACGGGCGGCTGGAGGAGAGAGCAGGATGTGAGGAACGGGGCTGGGAAAGCAATTTGGTAACGGGCGTTCGCCTGCCGCCAGTGGCGTCAAGATATTGGCACTGGGACTTCTAACTCGTCTCCTGGGGCCGTGAGTCAACCTAGCAAGAAATTTGGGGGATGAAACAGGGAAGGTGTATCTGGGAGAGGAACTGCTTGGATTTGGGAGGGGAGCAGGGATAGGGAAGGGCTTCTCCTTGTTTTATCTGGCGCTGTAGCCAGCGGCCAAGCTCTCTGCGGGAAGTTTGCCCGAGCTGCCTGGGGGCCTGGCCTCCCCTTTCGAACTGAGCATTTGGCAGGTGCCAAACAGAAACAAAGACTTTCAAATCCCAGTAAATAACATTTGTTGCTTCTGTTCAAAAGCTGAGATTGTGCCTAAGCAGAGAGCCCTCCAGTACAACCACTGCTAGTTGAATTTTCCAGCAGGCAGCTGTGATGGGGAACGAGGGGGGCACTGCTGGGATCCTGGCACAGGAATGGGGGCCGGTGTGCCCCGGCCGTACCCGGAACTTGGTGAAGTCGGAGTACGTGGGGTCGTAGGTTTTGTGATGGGCCTCGAGGAGGATGTCGATGACTTTCTGCTGCTCCTCCGAGAGTTTGGGCTTCAGGCTCTCCTTGAGCGCTTCCTCCTCCTTGCGCTTCATTATCATCTCGCGCTTCCTCTGCACCTCCTCGTCTGTCAGGATGACTGTGGGAGGGGAGAAAAGGGACAAGCGTCAGAAACCAGCACACGGAAGCAGAGACTGAACCAACCCCGGGGCCGTGGCAGCCAGCAGCACCCAGCAGCATYGCCGTTTCATCGCTAATGAATCATTAAAACTGCATCGTTTCCATCCTGCTCTTCTCCTCGACCACCAGGTCAGRGCTTCCAGCCACGAGACCGGCGCTGTTTATAGCCCACCTGGGCGCTCTTGGGGGAGGACCAGGTGCAGCGAGGTCGTACCAGCGCTGCCACCGCACGCCTGCCCTGGACGGCAACCTCGCTGTTTACTCTGTGCCTTCGGGTGAAAGAAATCACCGTCCTGCGAGACACGGGCCAGCGGGTTCAYCTCGCTCCAGCGTGCTCCCCGCGCCGTTTTCAGCGCCTGACAACAGAGGGAGCCCGATGCGGCCGCCTTCGGCACCACTCAGCCTCCGGCTCAGGCTACGGCGCTGCAGCGGGGACCAGACAGTCCGTGCATCTGGCAGCGCTTCTGCAGCTCTGGCCCATCGCAAATAAGCTAAGGAAACACTCGAGCATCTCCCTCCTTCCGTGCACAGATATATATTGCTTGTATTATGGGTGACATCCATGGGCAGCAGCCATGGGTTGGACGCAAAGGTGATGCACAATGCTTCTCCCCATTTACTTTGGGAAGCATCCACCAACATTGCCTTTGCGAAGAGCTTCAAGACAGCACAAGGAAGCACAAGGATCCTAAATTCCTGCACAGCAAGGTTGAAAGAGAAGAAAAGTGGCAGAGAACTGTAATGATTTTATACCTTGACCCAGTTTAGGGTAGCAACAACCTTATGCTCTCACCCAAAGTCAAAGATTCACAAAAGCTCTCTTTAACACACAGAGCCAGCAAAGCAAAATCGAAAGGCAAGCCCTAAAAATAGCACCTTGCATTTGTCAGGACGTTATTAGCTTTTTAACCAGCCATTAGCAAAAAACCCCAAGCATGGTATCTGATGACTGGCGGCCTTCTGCCTGCCTCAGGCTGCGCGGAGATTTGACGCTGGGCGAGTCGAGGTGGAATCTGGAGCAAAGAGGTTGGCACAGGGAGACAGGGGCCTGGGGCTTGAGGCGGTCGCTCGAAGGAGCTATTTGCAGCCCTCAGTCCTCCTGCCATGTTTCGCCGACAGCGTTTTTCCAATACATTTTAAAACTTGCACAATCTCAGGGAGGACTGGAAGGTCTAAGAAGCAGGGAAACACCTGGTTTGGGCCAAAAGGTCGCTCCCGTGATCGGCACATTAGGATTAGCTCCCCGGAGACAGCGCAATTGCTTGGAGAGGGCGGGGAGGGGGAAGAGCAGTGCAAACAAGGGGTTAGTAAGCAAAGCTGGGCCCGATCGTGGACCCCAAAGGTGAAAAACCCAGTGGGGAGGAAGAGGAACGCATCAGACCCCACCTGGGAGCTGCATGTGATGAGGGAAACGCTCAGGAATGAGGAACGGGACCCCGCTGCCCGCAGGGAGAGGGCTCAGCCCCAGGTTGCTGAGCATCGGGGCTGCAGCAGGGATTATCGCAGGTGTCCAAATTAGGCAAATCTAGGATCCTGCAGATTTCCAGAYCCTGCAAGTTCTGGAGAAATTAGCAAACACCCACGGGGCTGTTTGGAGAGAGCAGCTGTTGGGATGAGACTGCAAGGCATTCCTCTGCCTTTGGGAAATCCACCCCTCGAACTCGCTTGCTGCTTTAGTCCCCATCGCAGCGACCAGGCGAGAGGGCTGGGCCGGTCGGCTCCTCCGGTGGCTCCAAATTCCTCCTTATGCAGCCTAGAGTCGAAGGACGGCCACTGGGACACCGCCCACTCGCCCCCAGCACACGAGAGCCACTCACCCCTCAAGTGAAGGAGGAGGAGGAGACCGGAGGGGAGGAAGAGGGCTGGATGCTCCTACGCTGGTCGCGTTTTCGGGCCGCTCACGCTGCTGCCTTTGCGAGCGGTTACGGCACGACTGGGGCTTCAGCTTGGCCTCGTTGCRAYTAGCCTCCTTTAAACGCTCAGCATYGGAAACGTTTGCTTACAGAGGACTGTCAAAACAGATTTGTTTCCAGCGCTTGCCAGGAGAAACACGGAGTCTCCAACACTTCTCCGGCTGGTAGGAGCTGGGAAGCAAAAGCACTTCCCAAAGCATCGCTCCTGGGGGGCGAACGGATGCCAGCCCTACCCCGCAAGGCAGCCAGATTCCCCTCTACGGGGACTACGTAACGGAGCACCGAGGTCCCCYGTTTGTCCCAGTGTCCCTGGAAATCGGAGAGGAGGAAAGCTTGCAGCGGGGGGGGGGAAAGCAAGAGGGGGAACAGCAGTGGCTTAAATCACAGCTCCTGAACCAGCACCGGAGGGCGAAGCGGAGCCCTGATGGCAGCTGCCCCGGCTACTGCTCGCTCCCCTGCCAAGCGGGTCRCGTCCCGCCGACGCGGCCGAGCCACGGCTAAGCGAAGGAACGCTCKCACGGCTTTCGGAGACGCCTTTCCAGATGCTCAGCCGCTGCCGGCCTCCAAGGCCGCTCTAATTACAGAGGACGCTGGGCATTTATAGCATGTGCTTCAAAAGCCCACGGGGAGCAGAGACGCTTCCCAGCCGGCGCGCGAACGCCAAACTCCGCCGAATGACGTTTTCCCGGGCGGCCGCAATTCTTCGCTTCCTCTAACGTTGCCGCTGCGCCTCCTCGCCAGGCTCCGACGTCAGCGCGGGGCCCGGAGCACAGGCGTTGCACAACGCGGCTCCCCAGAGCGGGGAATAACACATTCCTCGTTCGGGGCCTCGGGGACTTTTTTTTTTTGGTTTAGGAACAGCAGCCTTTTCAGGGAAGCAGAGGAACGCTGGAACCGGCGCCGCTCCCAGCACCGCTCCGCGCTTCGGAGGACGACGAGTCGTTAAGAACTGAGCTGGAAATAGCTTTTGGATGGCTTGAGGGGGCTCTGCGCTGTGCGGCGAGGGGACGCAGCTGCCTCYGGGGTGGTCGGGCCAGGAAGATGAGCTTCGGAGAGGGTTATCCCCTTCTGATCCTGTCCCCCCGCCGCCTCCACTTAACTCGGCCCTGTGCGGCCGCCCCCGCTCAGCTGCCTSCTCTGCGCATCCCTCCAGGCTGCTTCAGGAAATTCCCCCGCTTCCCATTTCCACTCCTTGCCCTGGCTCCCAGCTGACGATATTTCTGCTCTGTTCCCCTCCCCTTTTGGGGATTTGCGGCATGGAGGACGTAACTCCGGCCTCGTGGCGGGAAAGCTCCAGGGCGGCCGAGAAGAAACCCGTCTGCCGTGCCGGTGCGTCRTAAACCCCGCAAACCCGATAAAAGCAGGGGCAGAGGGGCTGCGAGACGCGATTCACCCGAAGGTTAGGGGCGGCTGCGGAGGCCGGCGCTTCGGCCAGCCCTGCACCCCAGCGGGACGCTGCGGACGCGGCTCCCGGCCCCAAAACAAGGGGAGCGAACGGGCTCTCGGCCAACACCARGAGACCTGTTCACATTTTATTCCCCTTTAGCTCCTTGCTGACCCAGCCCCGGCCAGCCAGCGGTAAAGCCCCCACTCAGTGCCCGGTGGGAGGCAGATCCCGCCTCCGGCAGCTGGACCCGCTCCGGAGAGCGGGCTCAGGTGATCCGCACGTCCCAACCCGCCCTGCTGGGGCTGACGGCTCTGCTCCCAGCGCTGCGGTGAACCTGGGAAGGTTTCTGAAGCCGATTCAGGTGCAGAACAAGCCTGCGGGCAGGTGCTTTCGAAGCCGATCTAAGGTAGTTTTAGCCATCCACCTCTGCTATCCCGCTGCAGCAGATGCTTCGCAGGGGTCTAGCACAGGGCGAGCGAAGGGGGCAGCCCGGTGCCAGCAAGGCTGCCCCAAAAGGAAAACTGCTCCGGAAAGCGGTGTCTAGAAACGCTCCTTCCTCCGTTTGCCGCCCAGGCTGCTAGACGGAGCTCGCCTCCGCTTATCGCCCGCTGCCCGGCCCCGTCCGCTCGCCCTGAGCTTTACCCCACGCCGATAAGACAGGCGGAAAACCACAAATATTTGCTAACGTCGCCTGCGGACAGCTTGGGGCGAACCTTCGGCGTTGCGGCTGGGCCATAAATCAATCTGATTGCCTCGTCCGCCCTGCTGCCGACAGACCGCTGCAGCCTCYAGCCCCCACCCCGGGGCCGGCTCTGACCCTCGCTGCTCCCGTGCGGGAAGGCGCTGCCCCCCTCGGCGCCAGCTCCCAAAGGAGGGCGAAGGTGGGGGACGCCAACAGCCCCCTCCTCGAGGCAGGGGGGCTTTGCCCCAGGGCGATTTCTGCCACTTGATTTTGGGAAGCGAGGCGGCCGTGCTGCTGCATGGGTTCAGGCTGCGAGAGCTCCGCAGCCTGGGGCTGTCTGCATCGGAGCCCAAATTAACGCAGACGCCGAGGCCACCAGGCTTTGCCCTCGTGCTGCTCACGCCGGTCACGTTTTCTCCTTCGGATCCCATCAGCACCAGAGCAAAAACCGAGCTGCCGTGGCGTCCGTCGCGGCAAAGAGTGCTCAGAGAAGACACCAACCCCCRTCATGAGTTTAAAGATTCCCTGCTCAACCTAAAAATAAATAGCAGCACACTTTGTTCCCTTGCATTTAAGCAGCAAAGTCCACGGGAAGGCTATTTTTAGTCTTTCCAGGTTAGGTTTCATTAATAGAGCAGCAGTTTGCTACCCAGGGTGTTTACAAGTTAACTCCTGCAGGAGCCACCGTACCCCCAGGACTTGGCCCTGGCTGGGGTGGAAACACTCCGCACATCGCTGCCGCCGGACGTTCCTGGCCAGCTCCTCTCCCGGGTAATTAGCTGGTGCAAGTCAACACAATCCCCTCGTTAGCAACAGTTACGCCAAAGCGGCCGCAGCAACCGAAGCCTCAGGCGCTCGGCTGGGCGGCTTTAGAGGCCAAGGACGGCGCCTTTTCTCCCTGCGAGGCTTCACGTGTAACGATCACAAGGTAACGTGGGCAGAAAAGAAAAGGCCGACGAAGRAAACCGGTCTCCTACTGCTCTGCAAAAGGCACGTGACGACGCTTCAGAGATGATTTTCAAGCAGAAAGTGCCTAACGGTGTCATCTCAATCATTTGCAACCCCTAGGAAAGCTGCTCAGATGCAGAAATAAATGCCAAAGCAGGAAAACTCCAAGTCTGCCTGTTGCACAGAGCTTTCTCCAGGTTGCTCAGGCAGCTATGAAGAGCTAGGCTGACTCTTTGCTCTCACCCAAAATGTTCACATAGCTTAAAACATTAAACCAAAGCGAGCGATTCCTTCTACAGGGCAAAACATGGGACATAATCATCTGCACTTCCCCACAGAGCAGCGACCATGGGCTCRMCCCTCCCTGCACCCATGCAAAAGCYGCAGTGCATTACCAAGTCTTTGTTTCTCTACCTCTTTTTGGGGCAYCGCCGCTAGCTTAAAAGGATGCAGGGAGCTGCTTGACTCTTATGGACAAGTGGGAATTTAGGCGGGTGTTTTGTAAACTCCTGCAAGTTCTCCTTCTCCGGAGGACGCAGAGCTGTGCTTCAGCAGCGCCCTGTGATGTCAAGCGCTGTTTGCTCTCTACTCATCGCGTCAGGCAGTGAGCGCCACTTAAATTTTCCAAGCTGGGTCAACTTTTCAGGTCCATCAATCATAGGACCTGATGTCTTGTTTGCAGAGTTTCCTAGCAGAAGGCTATTATTTTGGTTTGAACACTATGTGAACGCTAGTCTTCTCCTGAAGCCTTTGGACGTGGAAAGAGCGTGTACGTAGGAGGAAGTGTGCCAAACAGATTTTATTTTTAAGAGCTGCTTGTCTATAAATATCATTGAAGAAAATAAATATTTGGCCAACATTAGTTTGTTTGGATTGGGTTAAAATCTACTTTGCTTCCTTTTGCTATTTGCTTAAGTCTCTGCCATGCACGTGGCCAGGCTCACGCTGCAAGAACAAGGATGCAAAAGGGATAGCCCGGAGGAAAGCGCCAGCAAATTCCATGCTCACGGAAATGAATATAGCGCAGTGTGTCCGGTAACGGGGAATC
The DNA here is from genome assembly GCF_003343005.1 of Rhea americana. Taxonomy (NCBI): domain Eukaryota; kingdom Metazoa; phylum Chordata; class Aves; order Rheiformes; family Rheidae; genus Rhea; species Rhea americana. Next base: position 27,146 of record NW_028186774.1, read on the forward strand.
CCGTTCAGTTCTCGCTGCCGGCTTGGATACAGGGAGGAACGCGCAAAGACTCGTTGCGAGAGGACGGTGACTTTGCATAGGCAGGACAAGAGCAAGTTCAGTCCATCTAACCGGGCATTAAGCTGAATTAGCTGCTCTCACCGCGCAGATGCCCAACAACAGCCAGCAGCGGTAATTTGGCTCTAACGCAGGCCGACCCCACAGATCGCTAACCAACACAGGAGCAGCCTCAACCGTTAAATCGGCTCCTCTTAATCATCACCCAGCAACATCCCCCGCCCTCTGCGCCCTCTCTGAGCCTGGCCAAGTCTTTGTAAAGCTCTCAAGCTTCACGCTCGCGTGCCTTCCTTCCGCGCCGTGGGTTAATCGAGAAGGAAGAGGCCGTCACGGCGCAAAGCCGAACCGCTCCGCCCGGGCCGGCGCGTCCGCGTACTCACACTCTTTCATCATGCCGATGTCCACACAGCGCTTCAGCCGGCAGGCCTGGCAGTGCCGCCGGTTGTCTTTGGTGATTTTGCAGTCGCCGTTGAACGGACACGTGAACATCGCCTTCCTCTTCATGCTTCTCCTGGCAGGGAGCAGAAGACGACGTCTTGGGTTAGTCACCCCTGTTTGATTGTGTAAGAAACTGCTCTAAACGTTGATGGGAAACAAACACAAATGCAACTTTCTGCACTACAAACTGCTGGAAAGACATCGCCAAGAACATGCCGGAAACGTCCYCTGACAGTTGCTCAGAAAGAATAAGCAGGAAAAGCTGCACCAGGTTGCATGAACAGACCTACTGGCCTGCTCTTAGAGGTTTGAATGCTTCTTAACAGCACAGAAAAGTAGGGCTCATTGAAAGGACACAGCCTCCGAGTTCACCAGCAGCCTTCTGGTTCGCAATAGGTATTTTGAAGACCAAAAGAAAAAGGTTGGAAGGATTCTAGAAGAACCCATACCTGAGCCACCGGCTGCAAAAGAAACCAGAACACAGGCCAGCATGTACCAAAGCAACACGTGTTATTAAACATTTACCAGCCTTCAAAGCCCTGCTTTGCTAGAATAACTGGCTGGAGCGCATGCTTCTGTGTACACAGAAAGAAATCTCACTGCAGGGTACAAGAGAAACAACGCTTAACATAATAACCTCTCTTCCACCAAAACCGCACCGTGCCACGTTAATCCACTGCTACAATCAGGACCGTAAATCTTCCAAGTACAAAGGGTCAAAGCCACAGTTTCCAGCTAAAACTTGCCTCCCGATGCGGCTGTTCTCCGTGAGATCCACTAATGACACACTGCAAGCACAGCCGYGCTTTTACATCGGGGCGGTTTCTCCGCTCGGAGATGCTACATCTTCGCTCTGGAGGAAGAAAGCTACTCGAGGAYCTGCCGCCAGCGAGCTGAGCTCGGGCCAGCCCTGAGCACGCAAGTTATCGCTAAATCCGCGGCACAAGTTTCAGCACGCAGATAAAGAGTCGCCCCGCTGGAAGGGATCGTTCTAGCAAAGCCCCCCCACCCCGCGACGCCGTTATCGCTTCCGCTGGCGGCACGCGACCCCCGGGCCCGGGAGGCTGGAATCGCGGATGCGCCAAACGGATGCCGGCAGGCCGAGACCGCGATGGCAGCCGGGCCGCCGGCCAGGAACGCCGCCAAGTCTGCGCTTATAGCGTTTAAATATAAAATGTGTTCTCGGGCTGCGGACCCGAGCGGCACACAGCATGCAATTAGGGGCTATTTTAGAAAGGCTGATGTAAACAAACAGCTTTTTACTCTCCCCGAACCTAACAGCTGAATAAATGCATATAGGAGAATTAATACAGGAGAGGCCGACTACAGTCTAGGGGGATGGCAGAGCCCTCTGCAATCCACCCAACACTGGAGACCAGCAACGTCCAGTTAGGAACTGGTTTCGTTCAACGGCTCGTTCGCARTGTTTTGCTTGTCTCCAAGTTTCCCCCAAGAACAGCAGAGCCTTTGCTCTTACAGGTAGGGAGACAGACACCGCTCAACTGGATAAGGATTTGGAAACAAACACCCCGAAACGTCCCAGTTTCGGTGAGCAACTCAGGCATTTTTTGAGCATTCGAGGGCAGGCAGCCGGCTTGTCTTTTCCCCTGCAGCCTGGGGCAAAGCTGGAGAATGTACAAACAACGAGAGAAACACAAGGCCCTCRGGCAGGGAAAGAAGTCCCGGGCACGAGGGCAAGCAAACATTATGGTTTTGGTATGAAAATTGCAGTTTATTAGAATACAGGGTAGCTGGGCACAATAGAGGGTTTCTAAGAAGCCTCTTCTCCGCCCCAAGGGCCCTCTGCAACGACAGGCCACAGCGTTACATCAGCGGCAGCGAGCCCCAGGCACGCAGCGGGAGTACACGCTGTCCAGCTCCGTGGGCTTCGGTGTCTCTCTACAGAGCTCCAGAACCAGCCATTTCAAGGCTCATTTAGATCAGTGTCCCAGGCACGCTGCCGAATGTTAAAAATAATCTAGATCCCTCCCTGCCCAAACCGAGCCTGTGGGTAAGAGTAAACACGTCCGTGTCCAGCGGAAAGGAAAGCTCAGGTTTGCAGAGCTAGGAGCAACGTGCTCTGAGGTCAGGGCTGGCTGTAACATGGGCTGGAGGGAGGAGAAAAAAAAAATTGGGAACTGCTGAGCAAAGGGACCACATGCAAACACAAGCATTGCAAGGCACAGGCTGCCCGAGGGTCTGCTCAGAGGGCAGGTACCTGGCACCCACCAGGGCCTGCAGGACGCTCATCTCACGGGCGCAGAAACAGTCCTTTTGGTTTTGCTTTGCCCAGCGGATCTGTCCCCAGCGAGGGTACGACAGCCACAGAARAGACCACAATTTGCCTACCTTTGGGTCTGCGAGCCAGGAAACCTCATCACTAATCTCAGCATCTATCCTGTAACAGCAGCAATTCAGCTCTGCATTCGTTCTTCAGCAGAAAGATGCCTTGTGGTCCTAATTAGCATGCACACAGCAGGGTTAACCCCCCCCCCAAATGGTTTTTAGAGTATTGTAAATTTTAAATTATGCAAAAGACAGATGGTAAATACTGGCCCTGGCCACCCCCTCGGGAGGGAGGGTAGAGCCAGGCGCAGATTTGCATCGCGTTGCAGGTATTATTGGTGCACTCTGTCCTCCCCCTCTGCCAGCCAGGATTGGTCTTCAAAGCAAGTCTCCCTCCGCATTTTTATTAGCGGCAAGGGCTCTCGCTACACACACGACTCACATTTAGAGAACTTATGAAACACCCAGTTTCCTGAGAGCTAACTCTACTCATAACCAAACCCTGCAGTGTCCTGCCTGGCCTGTCCCATTCGTCACCCTCCCCCCCATGAGCTGGGGACCACAGAGCTAACACACAAGGAGTCATTTTGCTTCAAGGAGAGAAGCAGATACCTAAAGCCATTTGGAGTAGGACAATTCTCTGCTTCTTCCCAGAGAAGTCCCCTGACACACCAACCACCACGGCAGTGCTGGGAGCAGAGCTGCGGCTTCTCTGGCACCGCTTTCCTTTCAATCTGCATCTTCTCTCCCAAATCCTGCCAGCTCCAACTCCCTCTTCCGATCCCAGGAGCCGGTCAGACAACTGCACCTTGCCCTGAGATTTCTTTAGCGACCCATGACACATTTCTTGCTGGGAAACATTAGCAACAGCCCTTTGAAACAAGCCAAGAAGGGAGAGGAAAAAAAAAAAAATCCAGAGGGGCTGAGCGTGCCTGGTGTCTGCTTCCTGCTGCCCTGTTTCCACCCGCAGCACCTTCACTACAGAGCTGGCCCAGGTGTCTCCAGGCTGCAGACATACCTTGGGCAGATGCACATCTCCGGGTGGGTGCAGACACCCACACCCCGTGGTCTAGGATCACTTCTGGCCTCTGCACCACCCTAGAGTTCAGTATCCTTCCCCTCCCRTATCTAGAAATCCAGAGCCAGACCTGAGGGCTGCCCGCTTTCCAGCGATTCGCGCAGCCACACGGGTGCAGGAGGCTGCTGTAACGGGACAGACTGTCTGAAGCTGAACTCCAGCTCCAGAGAAGCGCAAAGTAGTGACAGATTTATGTCAACAGCCAAGAAACAAAACAGTTTCACAGAGAACACAGCAAAGAACAATAGAGGAGGATTACAGGAGTGGAAGATGCAGTGATGTAGACAGGATGGGTGGGGAGTTATTAGGTTTTGAAATACTTTGAAAGAGCTTTTCCAAGCAGCTCTGCTATTACTGCCCAGTGCCACTGAGCTGGGGGAGAAAGGAGAGAGACCTAGGAGCACGGAAGAAACCAGAGAAAGCTCTGGATGCTTCAGCCAAGTCACAGCAGAATAAATCACTCCAATTTAGCTCCCTTTTAAGAGCTCCTGAGCAAACAACAAAGCTCAATAAAAGGCTACAGCAGCCATTAGGCTCATTAGTATACAGTGGACTTTGAAATAAGTGGCCAAAGGTTGTCTCAGGTCTGTTCATGCTGCAGGTTATGTGCACATCTGAAMACCCAGAGGTGCCTCCAGCCTCCTAACACCTCTGCAGAGTCATTAAGTAAACGAGCTAGAAGGCCCTGGGTTATGTTAAATTAATGCTGGGAAATTTTAACCCAACAGCTATGTCCAAGGCAGAACTGCAGCTTTGGGGGGAGCGTATTAGGGGTCCAACCTCMCCCACAGCAGCACTGCAGTGTTTTCCCATAGAAGGCACTTGAATACTGTGATGCAGCAAGCATTAAACCTGTAATTAACTCCATGATTTAAAAGGGCTTGTAAACAAGGCCGTTTAAGCAAGAGCAAGACCTAGCATTGGGAAAGCACGTCTAGAAAGGAAGATTGAAGTAGTAATAAAAAGCTTAAATTGAAAATAAAGGCTTTATATGGAGCATGAAGGGCTAGTTCAGGAYTATGGCTTTCTTTGGCATTACAGCGGCTACGCAGAATCATAGAATTAAACACCAGTGTTCCACGTTTGACGTGGTTACACTGGTGCAACACTAGAGATGGGGGAACGTGGCAGCGTTTGCCGAGTCGGGGGTGCAGGGCTTTGCACCATTAGCATTCAGAGCCACACCACAGCCAGTAAAGGCTCACCAAGCAGCACCGGCCACTTCAGAGGACAAAATGAGGCAGTTTCCCCCTGCTGCTGCGGACGCTATAGAGACAGGGAAAGACACTAAATCACAGCGTGGAAGAGAGCACCTAAGGAGTTACCCATTCGGCATCAGTAATTGAGGAAAATGTTGTTGTTCGGGTTGACCAGCCTTTGAAGCCACCTGATTCGAGAACAGGCTACAAGACTGCGGTATGTGAAAACCCCGCTCTAGCCCCCAAATCCCTGCGAGTGAAGTTATGACTCGGCTCTGCAAGTTTTGCTTTRCTTGTCCAGCTCACCACCTAGAGCTGATCTCTGCAGTCCCACAGCCACCTGCTGCCATCGTCTCATTATACTGCAAAACACTTGAGCAAGGCTTTTCTCAGCCAGTGCCACACCAGTCATTATCCTACTCTGTTTCACCAGCGCTTAGTCATTCTCTCACTTGGTGCAAGCGATGTGAACTCCCACGTGAACGGTTTTCTACAGGAGTGCTGCCTGGAACACAGACACCTGGCTAAAACTGAGCCATTRAATATCCACAAATGTGCAACTCTGAGGCCTCCACAGCTTCTAGGCACATTTCTGCCTTGCTTAGGACCAGTTTGAGACCACTCAAGACCCCACCTGCCAGCAGAAAAGGCTGCACATGCAGCCTATGTCTGCTTTTAACTCCCCTAAGGGTCACCAGAGTAGTGCGAGTGAAAAAACTGCCTCCAAGTTTGGAAAGAGTTCAGCACCAAGTCTAGCACGTGGGCAGAGCACCCCATACAAGCCCCAGTATGGAGACACTCAGAGCTTCAGAGCAGATTTCAGAGGCATGTTGCTTTAAAGCAAGAGTTTGTGGCTGTTGTTCAGGTTTAGTTTCCAAAGACTGCTGGTTTCAGGTGCTTTTTTTTAACCAGGCCCAGGTGTTGCACATACCACAGCATGCTGGAGGCTGTTMCACTGCTGCCTGCACCATGCACAGCACACAGAGGTCTGCGAGGCTTCCAAACGGATGGAAACCTCTGGCTAATGGGAAACAGTGTGTTTCCCAGCAGCGGGCTGTCACAGCAGCTCACAAGAAGGGAAGGGCTTAGACACCTTTCCATCATCAAGATGGGCGGTCTGCAATACATGCACAAGTCTGGCAAACCCGTTTGCAGCCCAGCTTTGTAGGGAAGCCGACAGCTCGAACAGCAGCCCCGCAGCRCCCCGATGATCACATCGTCTGCTCCTCAAAGCTTGCTGACTGCGGAGGAAAACTTTAACCCTTCCTCCCCAGAGACCCACGCTCACCTGAAGAAGCCCTTGCAGCCTTCACAGGTCATCGCGTTGAAGTGAAAGCCGGTGGCTTTGTCCCCRCAGACGCCACAGATCCGAGGCACATTCCTGTCAAAGTCACCAGCGGGGTCAGGAAGCGAGGTGCTAGCTGCCATGGTCTCCATGTCTGCGGGAGCAGAGGGGGAGAAGAGAAAGCTTGGCACCCATTTATATCTGTCACAGCTTTTTTTAAAAAAACAAATTAGATGCAAATAAAGTTTTTCTTTTTTCCTGGGATTCAATGTGACCAGGCAAGCAAAGMTTCTGTGTTTCTCTGGCTCTGCATGCTAACACCCTAAAGCAGGGTCTAGCTGGTCTACACTGAGCACACACATTTTGCTCCTCTATCCAGCAAAGATGTTGCCGATTCCCCCCTTCCCAYACTCACAGCCATAGGAACGCACCTGGGAAGGCTCTCACGTTATTTTGCTGTGCTTCAGTGGGAAAACTCCTACAGCCAACCCAGAACTTCTGTTTCCCCCTCCACACACACACACTCCTTTGCTTTTGCTTCCAAAAAGCCTTGAAGGCACCAAAATTCGCCCAGATTGAAGCGGCGAAACCTCAGGGAAAAGAGGTCGTGCTGCCCGTCAGCGTGAGCGAAATTTCCCTTGAGCACCAACAGGAAGTGACACCAACACGCTCATGTCAGCTCCCGTAAGCGAGAAAAATCCCAAACGCAAATCAATTGAGCATTGTTTAAAAGATCCTTAACATGGACATAAACAAGCGAGGACAGAAACAGGGCTCCCGCTATGGATTATGTGCAACGTGGCCGAGAAGCAGTATATCGAGGGGGAGCTTTTAATAGACTTTTCCTGGCTTTCAGTATCCCCTGGCAGAAATCTATCTGCTATTAGAAAGATGGAGTATCTAAAGCTACCAAGAGAACAATTGTTAGGAGTTTTCACGGTGCCAAATCTCAGTTAAAAACCACACTGAGACCGTTTTCAGATAGTACACCCAGCAGTTAGATAGGGCTGGTTATATTTTAACTCTGTTTACCCAGCAAGTTCTTAGCAGCTTCTGCACCACAGTTTCCCCATACACTTGGCAGAGTTTCTCTTTTTGTGCCTCCTGGRAGAAACAATTTTGGAGTCGATGCTTTCTAGCATGCTTTTTTAATACTACAGTTAAGCAGTTCCTCAAGAGGCACRGCAGATAGCCGCTGTCTGTGTAGGTCTAGCCTGCTTTCCAAAGGTTTTCAGCTAACATGCTAGAATTATCCTGAATAAAACACTGTATCAGCTGCTTAGTGACTCCACACCAGCAACCATTAGGTCAAAGCAGCAACTAAAATGAGTTCAGAAAAAGAAGAAGCAGGCCAAMTCCTTAATTCAGGTCTCAGTGCAGATCTGCCAGACTGATGTTGTCCAATCCCCCAAAAGCCTGGGCTCCACTYGATCCCCTGCTGGGGGACAGCGGCTCTGCGCAACACCCTGAGCTTGCACACGATGCCTAAAGGCTCTCCAGCCGGCTGAGGCACAGGGGAGATTCTCCCAGAGTACCTGGGGTTGCCTAATTTCCAAAGCTCCTGAGGATCTGGAGTTTCCCTGAGGGCCAGCAAGCTTTAGGCTCAGACTGCTTCTTGAAAATGGAGCTTAAGACACCCATGAAGTTTAAATCCAGTCATATACATCCAAAGAATGCATTCAGGGCTAGATTCTTCTCAGTTCTTAGCTTTATAGGTGTGCCTGCCTTGAAACTGAGGACAGCCAACACTCCTAGCACCTTTAGCTAGCAGTCCTCACCCACAACACTTTGGAAAAAAGCACCCAACCCCAAGGAGAATACCCTTTACGCAGAGAAAAGTTATTTAACCTGTATCTTGGAGATAAGCCATGTTCTGCTGGTGCATTTCCCAGGTGCTCTGGACATGGGACATGGAGCCACCTGCAACCAAGAAGACATAAGCAATAAGGTCTGAAACAGCTCAAAACTTTTGAGGTTGGTGAGTCAACGGTGACCGTCCGACTGCACACCCAGGGCACGGTTTGCTTCAGCCCCGGGTGAGATGCAAACAACACGTGCTGAACAGGTTGCCACGATCTCAAAACAACCTGCCCCCACACACCACCCCAGTACCACTTGTCTGGTTCCCACCACCCCTCCTGCCCGCAGGTTACGGGGGCGATGGCGCAGCACCCGGCGCGTGCCTGCTGCCGGCATGTTGCTAGGAGAGCTGGAGGAACGCGCCAGCGATCGTGGCGCCTACTGTCTGCGAGAGCAAGGGTACAGGAAGAAAAGACGACAGGGAGAGACATACAGCTCGTTCCTTTAACCTCAAGTAATATTTTCCTATAAATTTAAATTTCACAATTCAGCCTGTCAAGCGTGCAGCAGTGCGAGACCTGCCGCCTTGCGTGGGACGGCGTTAAGCAGAGCCGAGCGGCGGCTCTAACGCCGCTCCTCGTTCAGCTGAAAACGAGTGCTCAAAGTCAACGGGATCATCGCGACGCCGAGACACGCGTACAYGGAGTTCCTCCTCCCTCCTCACGTCGTTTCCCTCCTTTAGCAACTCCGCTCATGGACGAGGAGCGGCACGCCAGCACCCGGGCATCGCAGCATTGGGCCAGACCCAGGAAAAGGTTTTGTTGTGATGTTCTGCCTTCCCCAAGCRTCTCCTCAAGCTGCTGCCTGCTCTGCCACCCAGGCTTGGGCACAGGGACGTCCTCACCTCCAGCTACTCCACGCAGGGAAAGCTGATGCCAACCACAACCTGTCAAGCTGCTGGCCACTGGGAGAGCTCATTTCTACCTGCCCAGCACAGGACAGGTGTTTCCCCACACCTCCTTCTGCCAGCTCTCAATTAAAAAGTAAAAGGAGATTTGGTCACCGAGGTTCATAAGTCAGTGCCCGACTCAATTCCTGTAGGGATGATACTGCCACTACAACCTGCCATCTCTGACTTCTTGGAAAACGTTACTCAGCCCCGTAATGGAAGTGACGTCTGTGCAGGGTGGAGCGCTCACGGGAGTTTCCCTCCACCCCCGTGGAAGGTCGCTCATTCATCTCGCTGACATTTAGCCTTCACCCCTTCCAAGAGAGGAAAGCGTTTGCATCAGGACTGCTGGCCTCAGCCGAGCAGGCTTCAAGGTCGCACCAGTTTGGCRGTGGGTTATAGCAGAGCTGCAGCGACCTGGGTTTTGCCCCAGTAAAGCCCCAGGTTGGCTCTACGCCACTGCACTTTGCTCCATCTAAGGTTTCGCATCCTCATGTACCGAATCTGCAAAGCAGTCAGAAAATTTCAAGTTTCAGATGATCCATCCTGGCTTGTATGAAGCTGTCACCGTAGCAGAGCTGGAATGGCCACAACACACTGGCAGGGACCGCCGTGTAATTGTAATTAATGGTCAGAGCCCGTCGCTGGGACGCGGCCAGACAAAGCAGCAATCCAGAAGCCGCTTTGCTTGAGGATGAAGCGCATGGGAAAGCCTCACCTGCCCAGCCTGAATGAGACCCCGAGGGGGAAGAACRGTTTGGTACAAGTAAATGGGCTCTCTTTGCTGGTGGCTGTGCTCCAATCTTCCTTTTGAGCAGCGTTACAGCCAGGGTTGTGATAGAGCCACTTGCAGCTAGAGAAGCTGAAGTCCCCATACCTGGGCAGAGACAGCTGGGAAGCAAGACGGACGCATCAAGTTGGAGACAAAAAGCCAGTCCCAGCTCCATCTCTCCCTGTCTTACCCAGGAAGGGGACTCACTGCTGCTGGCCAAACACACGAGTCAGGATGACTCGGCCCGAGGCCGCATGATGCCTCCCCCTCGATGGCAGCACGTTAGAGCTACAGGAAAACAGAGGAGTACACAGAAAATTACTGCTTGCCCAGAGAGCCAGACACAGCGYCAGCTCTTCTTCCTCCTCCACGCTGAGCCCAAAGGATGGTTGTTCACTTTTAAGCCTATATGAATCTCTGACTACCCTCAGTAGCCACTCATTCTCGTAGGAAGTATTTCACTGAAGTATTTTCCTCACACTTTATCACTTTCCTTTCTCTCTCCCTGACTTGCAGAATTGCAAAACTCGCGTGTGTGGCTCTCCAACTTGGCAGAAGGGAAAAGGCTTCAGAGGAGCTTTTAGCTCGTGCTAAAAGCCTTACTCACTCCTATTCAGTGGCTGCACAGCAGTGATTATCCTTCCCAGCATCGCAGTCCTAAAGCGCCTGTTGCTCTGCTGGCAACGGCCAGAGCTAGGGCTAACACACACCAGCTTCGACAAAACCCGAGCCAGAAACTGGCCCGAAGGCTGATGCATAAACCTCAGYGTGGGAGACAGCTTGTGGCACAGCTGCTCAGCCCCGAGGTTTCCCGATACACAGAGCCAGAAATACCTTTAACACCAACTCCCAGTGTAAGGAAACGCTGTAGAGCGCTTGTTTATAACTGTGCGYGTGTAGCAAGCTGAGTCTTGCACAGCAGCCTTGAACTTGTGGAAAACGRGAGCCTGCAACACTCGGAAGTCAGCAGGGCAGCAGGATTTAGGGCAGAAGCAGGGGTTTCCAGCTGTGCACGATGGGGTCAGACCTCATCGCATCATGCCCTGCACAGGTTTAGTTACACCTAGAAGCGAGACCATGGCTTTATCCAGCCAAGCCTTGAATGCCTGCAAGAAAGGGAGTTCGTGCTTCACCAACCGCTCCCCGGAGGTCCGGGCTTTGCCAGACTGAAATTTGGCAGAGAAACTAAGCCCCAGTGGGCTTTCTCTTCAGTTTTGGGAGTCAAAGCAAAGAGCTGACAGCTTCCCAGAAAAGAAAAGGTGACATTTCATTAGCTAAAAAGAGGGATTATTCTTTGGCACTTCAAGACTAACGTTGTTAAACTGTTACGTATTGTGAAAGTTCTCAATATCTTTGTTCTCCCATCAAAAGGCATTTTGGGGGGTAAATTAATCCGCCAAATAAAACAAAGCTTCGCCCACACTGCCCGAAAGGAAGAGGCTGGTTCCTGAAGTCAAAGTAAATCCTCACCCCGACGCTGCTCACGACTCGGCYGAGTCTTGGAGAGACCCGCTTGCTCACATGGAGTTTTCTCCGCTTTCCTGGCTCGCRCACTCAGTTAACACCACTTTTGACACGTGAAAACACGACACTCCACACAGTCTCTTCAGAGCCTCTGGCAACGCAATTGCATTTCAAGAGCCCTTTTCCAGTACAAAACAGGCTATTTATACGATCTAGTAGTGGCATGCGAGCAACTCCTTGCTCTACCTTTTTTTTTTTTCCCCCAGAAAAAGGCAATTAAATCATTTCCTTCTGTAGCTCCAGGGAGCCCTGTTATTCAGCTACTGTCTATGAGATTTATTAGACAGCTGATCGACGGCCTCGTGGGCAGGCAAAGCATTGCTTCCATACGCACACTGGGAGCCCAGCGCCAGCAAAGCGGCTCTGCATGTGGCACATAGAGAGATGCAGCAGGTGAAATTCCCCCATGCCACCGTGCAGCTGGATTCCTCTTAACACCGCTCACCTCTGTTTCCAGGTTGGAATCGCATTTTTCCAACTTTCCCCAAGACCCAGAGGGACTGGGACCTTCRAGAGCCAGGCAAGGGCAGCGTAGGGAGACTGGCAGCTATTTATTACCTGATGCAAGACAGCTTGYGCCACTGTTTCTGCCATTAATTTGATTAACGGCAAATCCTCCTGGAGCATCTACTGACGCCCCCATCCCAGGGCCGGAGGCTCCTCTGTGCCAGGCGACATAAATGTGAYGCTTCTTACCCCAAAGAGGCCAGACGCCACCAGACTGCAAATTTATATCACTGCAGTGAGACGTTCAGAGGAGGGTCTGAGGCTGCAGCTGTGCAACAACCAAAGGAGCTATAAACATTAGTTTCAAAGCCAGACACCTAATCCCACTGTAAGGAGCAGGATGCTGATCTCGTTACCTGTGAGGAATCGGGCACTTTTCAGGCTTGCTCTAAAMCCGCAAGAAGCGTTTAGAGCAGAGCAAGCCCAAGGGCACGCTGAACTCGATTACAGCCAGCGCTCCCCGCTAACACAGTTAGGGGCCGACAYCTGAGCAGCCACCTCCTTCGTGGCGAAGCTGGAAGAAAAGCAGTGGCAAGGCAAGACCGAGTCTGCCCTCTTCGCTACCGTGTCCAGAACCCTTTAACCTGGTGAATAGGGAAACTAGAGGGGGAAGAGAGATACAAGACTGTCTCCAAACACTGGGGGTCTCCAGGCTCTGACTTGCCCGCAGACCAAGGGTCCTCAGCACAGCACTGTCACCCTGAGTATTGCCCTTCCTGACTTTTCTGCAAAGGAATATCACTCTCCCAGGGTTTTGGAGAGAAATTCAAAGCCACAGAGTGGCACCAGGAGACCCTGAAGGCATGCAGAAGCTGCCAAGCACGCAGCCCTCTAGGTAGGCTGCAAAACACRCCCAGCCTCGCTAATCCAGAGATACAACAGCAAGTCCTCAAACACACACATGCACTGGGCAGATCTTAGATCTTGGAYGTGTCTTCTCTTGCCTCACCTCGCACCCGCCACAGACAGGAGTCGGATTTGGAGTCTGCACACAAACTGTAGCGGTTGGATATGTCAGTTGTGAGTGTCCTGGATGGAAAGCGCAGGAGAAGCCTGTTCCACAGCCCCTGAGAGGGGCCAGGAAAGCAGGTGTGTGGCAAGGACTAGGGGCAGCCAGAGGTGAGCATCTCCATGCAACCTCTGTCAACAGCTTTACTAGCTCAGAAAGGCAAAAGAAAAACACTTGGGCATTTACAAGCTCTTTTACCACATTAGCCAAGTATCTTTATGAGGTCTCACAAGACAATTAGGCAACAAATCCTTACACGCGAAGGTAAAAACAGAAAATATTTCTAAGCACCGTTCCCCTCAATGGAAGGAATGAAGTAAACAGATTTCCAGATTACAGCTTGGGCACTGTGTCAAAAATACCTCCAACCTGACTCCTCGCTGGCGAGACGCTTTGTCGTTTACGCCACAAAAAGACTGAACAGGACACTCACGGCAGAAAACCATCTGAATCTGCGAGCCAAGGAAGACACCATGAGCACCACATTAGTGGCAGCCAACTTGCCTTAATATACAATTTTTATGCGAGCAGCATGTTGTTTCTCAAACTCTCCTTCAACAAGAAAATTAAAGCAACTTTTCATGCAGCTGCATGACAGAGGCTGGTGGAGCTTCCCCTTTAGCTTCTTCCCCGCTCCGTGGCCTTACAACACAACTGAGTATCTGTTGGTGTCATCTCAGCAGGCACGGGGGAAGCTGGAAAAGGAATCGCTTGGAGCCAGCCCTGCTTCAGCCTTGCCCCTGTTCTGGGGCTGATGAGCCTCTCCTAAAGCCACATCCTCTTGGGACCGACTTGACACAAGCRGCTGCAGACGCAGCGCCAGGTCTTGAGACCATCTGCCAGCCGGGATGAGCAAGCCTGGCAAACCACACCTGGAGCAGAGGCCACTGATAAGAGTAATAACAGAGAGGAGCCCTCAATTATCACGTTGCAGGAGCGCCCACGGACCCCAGCACAGTACAGCAGCCATCCCTGCCCCGAGGAGCAAACACGGTGGAGTTGGCACGAGTCAAGAGCCAGCCTGAAATGCAACGAGTTTCCAGACAGTTAAAGGATTTGACAGCATCATCGCAAAGGAGGTGAAAATAAATACGCAACAGGAAGGGTGGAGCGTCCTCCGGCACTGAGTCAGAGGCCAGGACGGGCTGCGATGGGCTCCAATCATCAGGCATCTGGACTTCCTAAGCAGCCTTTCCAGTACAGCTCTGCTGATTGCTAGGTACCTCATGCTCTCCAGATCAGGGGCTTCTCCAGCTTGTCTGAAACCCTGTTCCTAGATTCATCTGGCTGTATAATTCAACCAGCTCGTAGTCCCCAAGACCAAGGGGAAGAGCTGGCTAGTGAAGACCCTCATGAACAAGCACCACCCTAGATTGCTTGTAATRTCACTTTAGAGCAAAGCAGCTGTTGCACTTAAATATTTAGTAGCTGTGACACTGATCCATCTAGGGATTCAGAGTCCAAAGATTTCTAGAGTTAAATCAGTCACAAAAAGCCTTTAGATACTAAACAGCTTTGGCAAAGTGATGCTTTTTGTGGGAAAAAGTCCATGAGAACAAGAAGCAATGAGTCAGTACTTGACATCACGCAAAGCAACTCTAAAAGCTCTTACTGTTATTTTTATGATATATACAGATATCAGCTACGATGTGAACTGCATCCTCCACAATTTTAGTTCTGGCCCGTTATAGCAATTGGGTCAGAAACATTTCCACAGTCTGGAAGTTCCCAATCCCACTGGCTCCAGTGTGAGCTGGTACAGAGACAGCAGTCGGTCGTGTCCCTTTGCAGGTCAGAGAGGCACTGGCATCCCCGGAGCCGGTGTCCGGCGGCAGCAGGTCCCCAGCTGGGTTTTGGAGCAAGGCGAGGTGGCTGGCATTCCTCCCACATTAGCCCAAGGCAAGGCCTTTCCGTCACGCCTGGGTCAGACTCCATCTGCCCTGACAGGTTTCCAGGAATGAGGTTAACAATTCCCACTTCCCCCGTTGTGGGGGATGGCAGGAGATGGCTGCTGCGAGCGTTCGGGTGAAACTGGAAAGCAGGAGGCAGCTCTCCCAGCCTTGTCCGAGACCTCCCTGCCCTCTTCCTAACCATCCGTGTTGTCTGCCCCATCCGAAGAAACACAGCTCTTCACCCAAACAGAAGAACCATCCGATTCTAGYGTATGGGAGAGCTGTGAGTTGCGTTGGATTTAGCAGCTACAGATAAAGGCAGGAAAATAAGGAGAGGAGGAGGGAAGGGTGAAAGCTTGCCAACCCATAAAGCAAACAGCAGAGCAGGTCAAACATACCAGTGCTAGGGCAACTCACCCCAGGAACTGGGGAGCAGGGAGTGGGAGGTTGCAAGGAAAACAAACCAGCTACCATCTGAGCTCCCAGCTGTCACGAAGCCCCTTGCAGACAGAGGTGGGACCGTGCATCTGCAAGGGGTCCCACACGTCAGACAAGGCCAGCCAGGGCGCTCGGGCTCCACAGAGCCAGTTACCCTCCCTATCACACCAACACAGCAGTCTTCCCCGCTCAACTCAAGCCCACTAGAAGCTGGCACTTAAAAACGAGTTGCATTTCAGTTGCGACAGCGTTTGCCCGACATCCCCCGTGCTTTGAACGGGGAGCAACACCAGCGCTGACCACTGCCTCCCCGCGCGGCCGCGCCGCGTCTGCGCGTTTTGCGAGGAAACGCTGACTTCGCAGGCACGTGCCGTGCGAGGGTCGCTGCTTCTCCTCCTTGCGAGGATCACGYGCCCACGGCCACCGTTTGCTCCGCAGCTTTTCACGGAGGCAGGAGGCATCGCCTCGGACTCTGCAAGTCACRCAGAATAAACAAACTCTTTCACAAGGCATTAGACTCAAATAGCAACCTCGAAAATAGCTCAGCATTGACTGGAATGGGGAGACCACCATGGCTGCAGTCGTGCTAACTGCAGCAGACTGCCTCATTTCCTGAGCCGTACCACGGGAGGATGTTAGTCATGAATGAGAAGTGACAGTGGTCACACAACCCATGCCTTGCAGGCCAAAAAGCTTGAGTAAGGCAAAAAAGAGAAATATTGCATTTGCAGAATGAAAGTTGTTTGGTTTCCCTTCACTCAAGCTGTTGCACGTGTTTATGATTAAAAAAATGGGGGGGAAGAGGCAGCTGTAAGATGTTAAACTGGATTATCTCAAAACTAGCTTGTGYGATCATCTTATCTACAGCAAGAAGGAGTTTCCAACTGACACAACTGCCTATCACTGAAAACACGGTCCTTTGATTAAGGCCAAAATCCAGTTACACTACACCCAAATGAGGACAAACCTCTTCCTGTTCCACTATGGGAAAAACCTGAAGGGCACCAAGTTTTCCAAACTTGGCACCTGTACCATCAYGCCACCTCTGCAACACTGCGCACGCAGGGAGCGGAGGGGCAGCACTGCTGTAGCTGCTCAGGCTGCTGCATGGCCTGTGCACGTCGGTCAAAAATCGTTGCAGAAAAAGTGAATGTAGCGGCATGTTAACGCTTGCATGTCAGACAAGCTACTGCTAGAAACTCTTTCCTATTTCAGCTCAAAGCTCTCAACACTAATGTCACAGCCAGTTTGACACCAGCATGGAAATCAGGTTTTATTGCACACTTGGAACTTAGGGGCAGAAGCAGRTGCTGGAAGAAGTCACATACAGGATATTTCAGCTTAGTTTCCAGGAAAGTAGGTGCACAAGTGCCAGTTCACAGAAAGGATTCAGTCCTGTCCAACTTCCCTTCTGACTCACCGAAACAGCCCGCAAGCTGCTCTGCCCAGATTCAATGGAAGAGCCTGTTCCCAGCTGTGCCTGGGCACATCTAAGTGGCCTCCACAAGAGATATCCCAAGCTCCCAGCAACAGATCTCCTTGCAGACAGGAGGTTGCAAGAACTCCTCACTTGCTTCTCCRGGAGAAGCTGCTAAAGAAAAGGCAGCTATTTAAAAGCAACCTGAGAAGTAACATCCAGAATCTTCCCTGCCCAAAGTACTCATTAGCTCAGGGAAAGAGAAGGATAAAGTCCAGCCAAGCATCAGTCTCACTCAGATTTCTCAGCACCTTTTATGACTTACTGCAGGCTGGGGAAGTGGAGAAAGGCGGCAGTCATGCTCAGATGGATTGCTTGACTACAGGAAGCCCTGTTTGACTGTCCCAAGGAGCTCCATGGCTACAGAATAAAGCTAGCAGACAAAAAAAAAAAATCAGTCAAGACCAGAGCTACTGAAAGGTGGCACATGACGAGCTCAGGCCGCTGGCTGGAAGCACTGTGGCACTGCCACTGCCGAGCCGTAGGAAGCTGTAGATTTGTTTATTTTTCAGGCGGATGTGGTRAACGCAAACACATGTTTACTGGCACTGTCTCACTTCGTACAGCACCACAGCCAGGGCAGCTGGTACTTATTCCACCCGCTACGGTTTTACCAAAATTAAAAGCTCCATGCTCGGGGTCCAGGTTATTGAAGAAACACAGTGGGCAGYTGGGGAAGGGCACTGGCTGCAGCAAGCGCCTGGAGGGGTCCCGCCGGGCCACGGTCCGCTCAGGTGCGCACCACCGTTCCCTTCTCCTCTCACCAACTCCTAATCCGGGTGCTAGTAACAGGCAGGGGGAGCTGGGCAATAGCCCTGGAGACGTTTGACACAGGAGGAATCCAAGGCCAACGCAAAGCCTCGCTCCCTCCCGTACCGCGACGCTCGGCCAGGCGCTGCAGCGGTACCGTATCGCCGGATCGGGYGTTTGCTCTCCCCGAGCTCCCAGACGGGAACCCAGCAGGTCTGCAGAGCTGGCTGAGAGCAAAGCATTTAACCACAGAACAGGCTCTTAAATTAAATCCATTCCAGCTGCACTGTGTAGTATTTGGCATTAAGGTGCTGTAACTCTAACTCATTCACAAATTATCAGCAGCAAACGTCTCCGCAAGCCAAAAGGGGCAGGAAAGGCAATTTTAATTACAGATAGGACTAGCCTGTAACAGCTATTTCCTTCTTTCACATTTCCATTTCTTATCTAGGAGAGCAATTTCTCCAAGCTAATTTTTCCACTGGAAACTACCTTTAGCTTAGTCAACATGATTTCCATACAGATATCACTGTTATGAGGCACAACAGTAGAGGAGCAAATAACACCGCCACATTTGCATGCGGCTAATTGCAGGGCACAGCAAGGACAGGTCAAAGGGAATGTTTTCCTCCAACAGTTTCACAAATTCATAAGGGTAATTATTTCTGGAGACGCTTCCCTGCGATGCTTAACATCGCCAAAAAGTCTTCTTAGATCTCAATCATCTAAGCCGATCGCTCCAAATTGCCTGTCCTTCACCTGTGCCTTGGCTCCCTAATCACTAATTCCACAGTAAAAGCAGCCAAGGAATCCTSTTTCATATTTCAAAGATTCAGGACAGACCAACAGAAAGGAGCTGTCCCTGCACGTGGGAAATACCACCCTCAARTGTTTCTCCCTTATTTCGAAATATATGCAAACAGGTTCTTGCTAAGAATGCAAATTGTTCTAGCACTCTCCAGAGAGATAAAAATCACACTAAGAATACACAACCCCCCCGGGACTCCTCAGCAATACTGAAAAATTTTGTTTTTAATTATATCAAGCCAACATTGGTTTTAGTAGAGATGGAAGAAGAATGTTTCAGCTGATATAAACTGTGAATTACCACCAAAAAAAMCAACATAGAAGTAGTGAGCCCTGAACCCATGACCAAGGTTTGGGAGATCAGCTGTGTTAGTTTCACCAGTTCAAGTAGAGAGTGCAAGTCCTTCATCCCCTTAAACCAGAGCAGGTGCCAGGAGCTGTACGTCCAGCTCCTCAGCAGGAAAAGCTCCTGGCTCCTTTCATACAGACTAGGACAGGCTGAGAAAGCCACACAAATTCCCTTTAAATGCCAGCAGATACAGCCACAGCTAGAACCAACAAAACCAGGTCAGATATTACAGCACAGCCATAGCTCGGACTTCCAGAGTCTAGGATTTGCTTGAGAGAAGTGCGTTAAGCCAGGCAAGCCCCTGAGTGACCTTYCTTCTAGAAGTCAATAGCAGGATATACAAGAACATCTTCACTTCGCAAGGCACGAACCCAGAGCTCTGCAGAGAGTCCAGAATTCAAGGTCTCCAATACTGGGCATCGGATTTACAAAGCGCTAACGTATGTTGAAAAGAGATAGGGACCTTCTGAGGCTGCCGATCAGCTCCGGTGGCCTTTGAAATAATAAACCAATTCACCAAGATTCCACAAGATAAAAGACAAGATTTGAAGTGATTCCCAGAAGTAGGCAGAAACCTGGCAACTGTGGTCCATTAGTGCTGGAAGCAGATAGTGTTAGATGCCTGCTGCAGGATGCCTAAAGTTCCTGTCTACACTCATGAATCTACTCGCTGACAAGCAAAGTTCTCAAAAGAAAAAAAAATGCAACTTAAAGCCATTTGCATCCATCTAGGCTCGACCTGCTCTGGTTACAGATTTTCTACCCAGCTGCATTTCCTAAATAATTCAGACATTTCATCTATTGGGGTGAGGAAAGACACAGGCGTGAAGAAAGCCGCATTTGGAGAAGGATTGATTTGTGATGCCTTAGACATTAAGTCAACACTGGAGAAACACAAGCCTTGACCAGCCCGTTACGGGATGCAGATAAACCCAGCAGACTTGTCCCCTCCACCTCCAGTTTAAAAGGGGGTCCAGCCTCCTCACCAAGTGCAGCTCCCAGGAATTTGTCATTACAGCAGACAGTAAGTGGCATTAGAAAAAGTCTCATTCTAGGAGAGGAAAGATTAACTCTCAAAATGCAACTTTCCTCAACACAGCATAACAGGACTGAAAGTCTCACCAGCGCGTTTGGGTGGGAAGTTACAACATGACCACGGGAGCCAACAGCTTTTGGGTAAGATGGGACGTGAAGTCAATGCATCCCTAGACCTGCCTGCACTGAAGACGACTAGTGCACGACAGCAGGCAGTTTTAGATTTAAGGCAGCCAAAGACTGAATCGTACRGTCTCCGAGGCCATCCCACAGCCAGGCATGTGACACAACAGGAGCTGCCAAGTGATCAAGAGACCAGACTCTAGCTCCCAGAGCTGCCCAGAAGCGTCTCTGCCTTGTGCACAAGCTCCTGAAGCTCAGCTTGCCCTAGCAATCACTCCTCAATGAGGCATTGCTTTTAAGAATAAGCTCTCTGCCTTCAGATTATCCCACTTTTCCTCTATGTGGRAGTCTGTCCTATCCGCCCATACCCCTCTCCAGCCCAAGCATTCCCTACAAAGCTTATTTTCCTTGAGAGCCGCAAATGGAGTAGTGATTTTTCCCTCTACAAGCTGGGCCACCGCATTCAACTGGAGATCTCTTCAAGCTGCTTAAAGGACAGCTATGGACAACCAGAAATTCAGCAGCCACACGTTAAAACCTACCACAGCACCAAGTCAGGAGGKGGAACAGTGCAAAAAGCAAAATGGAAATCAGACAAAACCAAGAGGACATCCCCATGTTCTCTCACCTACAGGATGAGGGGGGAAAAAAAGGCAAAGTGACCACTAAACCTTGTCATTAGTAAGAAAGGAAGTTTTTGTCAGAATTAAAGCCTATTGCTGTATACCAGGAACCCTAGGGAGGGGTCAGACCCACAAGCTGAGCTCTGGGGCATCCTCAGTCCTCCCAGTCCAGTCCGACCGTTCTCCCAGACAGGGAAGGCTGTTTACCTGCAGTAGGTGCCCAGAGAGCGTGATTAAGAGGCGCTGGCTCCTAGATCTGTGCTTCTGTCTGGACGAGCTGACGGGTAAATCCAGAGCTAAGCAGCGCTGCAGCACGTGACAGCAAGGCAGAGTCATGCCCTGCCCTCGACAGGCAGCTCCTTCTCCAGCAATTTTACTGCTGCTCAAGGAAGTGAGTGGGTGAACGGCATTAAAACTGCCTTCCTGCACGATGAAGTCTGCAGGTACTTCTGCTTTTCTCCTTCCCAAGGAAGRGCAGTAGCAATCCCATTCCCCCAGATCAGCCATTTTCACTTCAGCTCGCCATGGAGTAGAAACTGCTCTGCCCAGGCACACTTGGGCCGCAGTAAAAGAGAAACAACACTCTGTGCTTGCAAATGTGGCGTTTGAGAGCAGAGCAGARGCTCGCCAAGTGCTCCAACCCTGACCTGCCAGCAGTTAGGCACCACCGCTCCTACAGGTAGGTCTACACGCATCCTTAGCGTTACCCATGCTTTTAGGCACTTGGTGCCCTGCCTCTGATCCAGCCTAGCTTTGTCTCTGCTGCATTTCTGTATCTAAGATCACACAACCAAGGTCACGGACACCTGAGGTTTTGTTACTATCACAACATACTTCACTGTTTTGAAATTCTGCCATCCATGCAAGGCAGAATAAACCGAAGGAAGTGCTTCTCACAGYGCAGTAGCCCTGCACATATGCACAGTTCTTTCTTCTGTTACAGATAAAGGGTCTCCCACTCTACTGTAGCAAGTGATTATTTATATTTTAATAGCATCAAGCAGCCCAGGACTGTAGCTGAACCAYGCCAGTTCTTTCACCTTCTTCCAGTAATGTGCAGCGTCAACAAGGAGGACAGTGTGGGAGGTGAGAGGTGCAGAGGCCAAGACAGCAGAATTGAGAACAAACTGGTTTCTCCTCCGTCTGACACCAAACAGACCACAGGATTACTCGAACGTCTGAGCAGCTCAGAAAACAATCGCCCCTCCTTTGAGCATGCCAGTAAGATCGCAACTCGACACTCCAGTTCCCAGGCTGCTTTTAGCACAGAGACAGGTCAGAGAGCTCCCCGCAGGCCAAAAGGCCAGAGGAAAGCAAGGTGCCAGGAGCGTGTTGAGAAGGGCTCTTTCCCCACAGAAGAAACTTCAATTCAGCATCATGAGCTAGTCAATACAATCTCCAGATGCACAGTAAGCCAGGCTATCAAACCATAAACAACTTCTGAAATAAGATCTCCCTTTACCTGGCGAAGGTGGACCCAAGCTAAATGAAGCCAATCTCCCGTCCACCAGTGCTACTGGAGAACGGCCGATGCTCGAGGAAAGCCAAGGGTGCCTTGGACAACGTTCCCCAACGCGCCGTATTAGAGCTCCACAGGTCACAGCCAGCGCTCTGCCCACAGGGGCATGCTATTCCGATACAAAGGTGAGACAGAGCTCCCMGGTCTGATCAAGGCCACAACATATTCCGCAAAACTAAGCAAGTCTAAATATGTACCATGCCTGTATCTTATCTACTGCTGTTTTAACGGGCATAGTTACAGAGCCGTGAGTGCTTATTTATAAGGCCCCCTCCATGTCAGCACTATCCACATCTCTGCAGCAGGTTAGAGAAGTGAAACCTTCAGAGGCCTGGAGACAGGACGCAGCGCCCAAAGCAGTTTCCCTCACCTGGCAGATGGTGAGGGACAGCACAGGACGCCAGCCAGCCTGGCAGGCAAGGGAACAGTCACACCTCCGCAMCAACGATCACCTCGCCCATCGCGGGAGGCACTGCTTCTTGCCCAAGCAGGGGGGCAGAAAGAGGTGGTGGCAGGAGGGGGAGAACTGATGAAGCAGGAGAAGGCGTTGAGCATTGCAGCCCTGCGTTGAGAAACTGAAATAGCACCTACACAGGCTGAGCACCTAAGTGGAACCAGTCAGGACAGAAAGGCCTGGAGCAAAGGAAAGTGAATGCTTCCGGCATACAGAATCCTTACAAAAAGGCACAGCTTTTCAGAAGAAAAGAGTAGAGAGACTTCACAGGTAAAGAACACCCTTTAAAACCAAACTTACCTCATCCAATATACAGGCCGTACTGTCACCTCTGAGTTTCTCCAAAAATCTCTGGAAATTGTGAAACTAAAATACTCACGGGACTTTAGTTTAAGACAGGAAAGCCACTCACCAGTGTCAGCAGGTCCCAACGTCCTCAGCAGACAACATATATTCCTGGAAACAAGGATACTACTTTTAGGTACATAGACTAATACGCCACATATTGTTTTACCACTTTTACGCCCTGTTCTCAACTATTAATAGCCAAAAGTCACTTCCACGTGTGAGGTTTACCTTGATACCAGTGTTCAGCACAGATAAGAAAACTGTTTGAGGTGCAACTGATTCAGCAGATACATAAAACGATGGTGGAAACACATCAGAGCGTCACTGTCAACTACCCTGCTACGTTGCTCCTTCAGCTGAAGTTACCCTGGGATCTCTTGACTTTGAGGTAACCTACCCTCAGTCATTGCATCTGCTTCTTTAGGTCATTGCTGAAAAACTTCATCTTAAAGCCCATAAGTGTCTTTGACCTTCCTTATCTCACTGGACTTTTGTTCCCCTTGCAGTTTTATCTTCCTCACACCCTGGTTTAACAGTCCTTCCCTCTTTCAACCCCACAGGCTGTTCCTGCGTGCCAGATGCTCTACTTTTGCCTTAACATAACCCCTCCCAATGAACTCTTGAAAAATAGCTGGACTTAATTTCTTACTGCATCATTTTACCTTAGTGTTAGCACAATTTTAATACTTCAGTAGACTTTCCTTCCTGAGCAAAGGCTCTAGGCTCTGCTGTCCCTACACTGACTGAGGCATGAGCTAGTCCATTAAATTTGGAAAAATTGGGTAAATACAAGTGACATGTCCCAGTCCCTGGACTCCTTTTATAGCTCTCAACACACACCAAGGCCATTTCTTCCTTCTAATAAGCAATATCTAGAGGAAAAACTACTTTCAGTTTAGAGCACGGTGCTGAGGAGGAACAGGCTGATGCCAGAAGCCACCTTGGATTCTTCCACGGGGCCTGATCAGCACCTTCATGTCATAAAATGGATAATGAAGGCACTAATCAATGCATTACATGTTCAGACTTACTACCCTCACACAGTTCTAATACTTGAGGATTTTGTTTGGTTAGGATGTTTTTGAAGAACCAGCTAGAAATTAAAAGTACCTTTACTGAACAAGGCTTGTGGTTTCTTTAGCAGCAGCATTCTCCAGGCTGGGTTCCTCTTTAGAGACAAAAATTTAATGCAAACATCCCAAGCTAGATGGAATTTTCCCCACACTCATTGCATTAATGCTCAGTTATAAGCTACAGGTGTTTCCGAGGTCTTTCGGTATCTCTAGTCTAGAGGCAATTAGTCAGAGTAGTGTGCCACTACTTGTATTTGTCATTTTCAGGTTGCAAAACTGTTCTAAATTACTGCCCATCTCTCACCCCCACCACTGGGTGTTGTCAGATACCAGYGGGTGCCCATGCGTCAGGACAAGCACCACACGGCTGCTGTCACGCCAGAGAGGACCACGGCTGGAAGGGCACCAAGGATGTCAATTGGGAACTGTAACACGGAAGCCGTCACACAAACGTGACCACTGCAGATCCAGTGCCTAGTGAACAAGAGCAGCAGCTGGCATGAATCAGAGCTGAGGGAGCAGCAGAGGAACTGGGGACACTGCCAGGCACGGTGCCCCTTGAAACGCGGCTGTGCTTTGCCTTCAAAAGCTAGCGTCCTGGATGGCAGAGCGAAAAACAGATCAAATCCAGAATTTCCCATCACTCAAGTCGCATCACAGCTCTGAAACCCTTCAAGGCCCAGTCAAGTCCCCAGAAATGTTCTCAGGCAAGGGGGAGGAAAATGAGCAACAGAAACCAGGTATGCTAAGCCTCCCCTCCGTGGGCGCGAGACAAGGAGCCAGCTGTCGCAACAACTTTCACCAGCTGCCCAAAAACAGAGTTGTTTTGCCCCCAAATGTTTCTGCCTTGATGATACATGGCGAGAATGAGCTGTTTCACATTAGTTATGCAATCCCCAGAGCAGAGTGCTGAAACGCTCTGCTGGCGCCTCTTACCCAAGAGACGACTCTGGGGTTACCCAAAGGGATAAATCCCCCCGCCCCGTAGCTATGGTTATGAAAGACTCACTAGCCCATGGCAAGCAGAGCCACTTCTGCAGAAGTCAGGGCTGACGACATCCAAATCAGAGGGTCCCCACATCTACAGGGGCAAGGATGAACTGCACGCCTGCTTTGCGACGCGGCCAGCTCTCCATCCAGGGCTGCCACCTGCATCTCTAGGAGCAGATGGTCCCACAGGACAGGAAGAAATCCTGGCCGGCACCTAGACACGTCCCTAGCAACAGGGAGAGAGCTCCCAGCCCAGAACACGATGCAGTTCTGATGTTGCATGCATTTATTCACTTACCACCTGCATCATATTCAAATACGGACAGGCATCATCTAAAACCCACTTCCCACAGARCATTTGCAAGCCACGACGCCCCGTACACAACACCGCCTGAGGAAGCGGGATTCAATTCCCCACAAGACAGGGCTTCAGGAAAACACCTTTCAACAGCATCCAGCGCCCCTTCACAGAGCAGACCCAGTGTTTCTGTGCACATCTGCTCCCCAGCCACCGCAGCAGCTGATCAGCAGCAGCGAGGGAGGGAAAGCGCAATCATGGCTCTCGTTTGGGGCCATAATCGGACCAAGTCTGTTCATGCCAGACTGATCAGACACCCAAGATGCACAGCCCCTTCCTCTCGCAGCACTGAGCACAGCTGCCTGCACCAGGCTCTTGTTGCGCAGCCCCACGGCTGGTAGAATCGGGGTCCTTTGCCTTGCACAACTAGGGGAAAAACATGCGTCGCAGCTCAGCTGACAAATCCCACCCTTTGCCATCCTGCTCAGATGCTGCACAGAAGAAACAGACCCCTTTACAGCCTCTTTTAAGCCTGATTATTTCTCTTCCAGTGACTTGACACTTTAGCATTTCCCCTTTGAAAGCCACAGGAAGTTTGGGCTAGACTGACTTCACTTTGGCTCAGCAATAGCAGGTTAAAAATTATTCTCGAGTGCACCTCTAACCAGTGACAAGAATAGCCACTTTTCCAAAGTTAGCTATTAAACAGGAAAAAAAAAGGTTAGATTTCCCAGCTTTTTACTAAGTACATTGGGATTAAAGCAAAAACACTTAGTAAAAAGCTAACTGACTCAAGGCAAATTCCTGACTGATGAAAAATCTATTACCATTTCGTGCCTTTGTTATTTGAAATCCTGMTGCATGATCTTACAGCTGATCTGTTTACAGGCAAGCATGATCTTGGGCAGACATCTGACTACGCCTCCTGCACCTGATGGACCTTCCTTGATTTTCAGGGTACTGGATTCCCTGGAGGGACAGTTGTCTGAGCAATACACAGCTGACAGCACAGCCTGCAAAATTACCAAACCTCAGCCTATTGCACCCCAGCACATTTGAAAGAGATGTTCACCTGGAACATCCATACCACCAGGTACTAGACTGCAGTCACATCAGGTGCTTGCACTGCAGGAAGCACTTTGCTTACAAGCCAGGACYCAGATCTTGCTGTTCCCCTCTGGGCTGCAAGGGGCAGCTGGCTGAGACACATGCAATACCCTGTTGAACTGAGGGCACTCATCTGGCAAGGGATAAGCAGAGAGGTAAGGCACAAAACACCAAACCTTTAACCATCACAGGTTAAAGCAGCTTTAAAAGGAGACTCTGAAAGGGGGGTGGGCAGTGGAAAGCTGCACTCATTTTGCCTGTTGCCCTGATAAAAGTACTACTACATCCAGGAAAATCTAGCTCCCATTTAAGTACACTTTAACATGATATATCCAGAATAGCTACAAACCCAGACTGACTTGTCTCGGTAACCAGCTGCTCTGGAGAAAGAAGAGGTTTTATATTAGTGAGTAGTTACAGCTAACCTCCTGCCCCACCAGGGCAGACAGGTTAAATATTCTTTAGGCTCCCCACACGTGCAGTGGCACTCACAGCACTAACCCAGTCAGCCCGGCTCACCCTCGCTCCTCAGCGGAGGAAGCGCTGACAAGGATCTGCGGCCCGAGACCGGAGCTGGGCGCCGAGCAGATGTCTCCCTTCGGAAGGAAACGCACGCTACCCCGAGATTGCTGGTGCTCCTTTAACCGAGCCCTGGGAGGAAGATGAGTCACTGCCCAGCTCGTGTGGGAGGAGAGCACGCCAGCAAACGCTGCAAACCCAGGGCTGAATTCTCGCGAAAACCAGTTTCTGAAGAAACTTAATGCTGAAGACTCCAGCCTAAGCCTCTATCGGACAGTTTAGGGCTTGAATGAGGGGAAAAGAGGAAGGCACAGCTCACCACAGGAAACTGTCCCCTCTACCTGTCCTAAACCAGCTGCCCAACACTCCCCCCCGCTGAAGTCCCTTTAGATACTCATTCCTGATGCAGAGGTGCCCTGCTCAGTCTAGGGAAAGAAACCCCTTCTTCCTCTGCATAGGAGATGCAGAAAGGTTCCTGGTACCTTCGCCTTCTCTTCGCGCTGGGAGCTCACGGGAGATGAGGGATTCTGGCAGTCACATTCGACGCGGCACACAAGATCGCTCAGCAACAGGTGAAAAAGCCGCTGGAGAATCGGGCAGGGAAAAAAGAGACAAGCATAGTTACTGCCACAGCTGGATTTTGGTCTGGCATTTGATGTCTCCCCCACACACACCTTCAAGACACTTAATCGGAAGCCTGACTTTAAAACATGCTTTAAATCTGGCCATTAATCAGGTGCTTACCTGAGTCAGAGACCAGCCTGTGGGCAAGAGACAGGCTGGAAACCCTAAAGCACAGAGCAAGCACGCCAATGCCAACACCTTGGGGGGCCTGAGCCCCCCATGGCGGCACCCAGGTAAGTCACTGGTGCTGCAAATTTGGAGACAGCAGGGACAGGACAGGGGGAGTGGGCGAGTGTCACATCCCACAGCGGGGACCCCAGAGGCAGCGGCAGAAGCGTGAAGTTTGCAAGGGGCTCCACAAGGGGGGCACACAATTGCACCCCCCCAACTCCAAGCTGAACCCCCATTTCTGGGCTCAAAGCATGTGTGTGGAGRGGCAGACTAGAGACAGGGCAGCACTAGGGACCCCCCAGACACAAATCAGGAGCCACCCCCTAACACATGGGGGGAGAGAGGCACGAGCATGGGGGGGGGCCTGTGGACCCTCCACAGCAAGGGGGCCCCATTCTCAGCCCTTGAGACCCTCATTGAAAGGGGGGTGAGGGGAAATACCGGGGTCCCCCCACACATGGGACCTCACTTTAGAGGGGGGCACAGGGTCCTCCCCATACATTTACAGCACCATCAGCTCCAGGAGTCACTGAGGGGGGTACAAATAAACACAAGACCCACAAACCCGTGGGGGGGGTGCAAGGTCCAGAGAGGCCCCCAAAGCGCTCACATGCTGCCCAGGTTGGGGAGGGACACACGGCAGTGGGGGGACCCCCCAACCCACACAGGACCCCCAAACTGAGGGAAAACATAGGGACTGGGAACAGCCCCCCCCCCCAAACCGACACGGGTATCCCAAACCGGGAGAGGGGCGCACATGGGGCACCGAGGGTGACCCCACACGCGCCCCCCCCCCTCCACGGGGGGCAGCAGGGTCCCCACAGACGCACCCCCCTGCCCCCAAACGTGCCCCGGTGGCACCGGAGCCCCCGCCACCCCCGTGGGCCGGCCCGCGGCGGGCAGCAGGGCCGGTTTTCCCTCAGAGGTGCCCTCGCCGCGGCCCCCCGGTGCCTCGGCCCGCGGCCCCGGTACCTGCGCTCCCGGCGCCGCCGCCCCCTCCCTCCCCCACCGCCCCGGAGCCGCCTTTTGACGGGAACCGGCCGGCACCGCGCCCCGCCCCTCGCCGGGTCCCCGCCCACTCTCCCGCCCCCGCCCCACCCCGCCAATGACAACGCGACTGCACCTTAGCCACGCCCCCTAAGGGGCGAGGTGCTCTCGGACCCGCCCATTGATGCCTTATAAGGCCCGCTCAGCGTCAAGCCCCGCCCCCTGGGGGGCGGGGCGCGGGCTGGCGGGAGATCGCACGTGGGTGCCTGCCCCGCCGGAGGGTCCCAGGCCACGCCGGGACCGTCCAGCCCAGCTCGGCCCCCGCTACGGGCCAGCCCTCCACCACGCTGCCCTGCACCCACGGCTCAGGGAGCCCTGGGCTCCATCAGCAGCTCCTAGGGTGCCGGTGGGGGCTTTCGGGGTACAGCTTTTTGGGGCACAGCCATCCCAAAGAGCCCMGTGGGGTCTGAAGGCTGCGAGCCCAGGGGCGGCAGCCTGCGTGGCATTCACTTCTGCTCACCCAGCCTGCGGTTTGTCCCTTATTGGGACAGGGACGAACACTGCTGGTGTCCTCCCCAGCAGGGCCTGRCAAACTGTGTCTCCGTAACATGGGATTCTGGGGGGTCCTGAGCACGTTTGGGTGACCCTGCCCTATTTCTCCTTTGCTGTGGTGCCTCCTGGAAATCCAGGTGCTGCACAGCTCTGTTGCCAAAGCTGGCAGTGGTTCAGAGGCTGCTTCCCTTACGGACTTCTAAATAAAAGATACTGTGCACTGGGAGCACTCACCGAATTTGTCACACAGCAACCTCCATCTTGCTTATGCTACTGCAGTACGTGCAGGGCTTATCTTCCTCTCCTGTTTTTGGAAGGACACCTGAGAGCCCTGCCAACGCACACTGCAAATCCTTTATCTGATAACAGCTTTGAGAGAATTCACGTATTTTTCTGATGCTTAGATCAGATTAATGGGTGGGAAGCTGATTCATCCTCTGCCTCTGGACTAGAGAGGGCTAGTTAGTGTCTGCTAATGTCCTAGGCGCAGCTCCAAGCGCTAGAAATGCGTACAGCCAAGGGTGGGYAGGTGCCTCGTGGAAACATGACAGCCACAGCGTCACAGGCAGTGGCTTCACGGCCCACACAGGAGCTGAGCCTYGCTGGCCCAAGCACAGACTTCCCTGGACACCCCCGGGAGGACAGGAAGGAGTCTGGGGGCAGGGTCCTGCAGGACACCTGGTTTTGGCTGTCACTACAGAACCTGGGTGGTAGTTGAGGTCTCTAGGCATCGCGGCAGCACACGGCAGTGACAGAGGGTCTCTGCAGTCCCAACAGCAGGCCCGAGTCCCAGCCAGCACGGACTATCGCCCATGAACAGCCGGCCAGGCCAAGCAGCGTTTGCTGCCATCCCTCTCCCCAGCTGGATCACAAGTACGGACCTCGGCCACCCAAAATCGCATTTCCAGCGACGTGAGTCAAGCCGGAGCGTGGGGGTTTGGGATGAGCAGGTTTGGCTGGTGTCGCAGCCCCAACCCAAAGCTGCTCCATTGCCTGRACATGTTACACCCCAGGTCTGAAAACACTCAGGCTCTTTGAYGGTTCTTCACTTTCCATCCTCAAAAACACGTCACTGAGTGCGGACAGGAATCAGCAACATTTGACAAAGGAGGGAGCAATGCTTCAAGAAAGCCCCTGCCATGACAATCTCAAAGTTTATTACATGTTCTCTAAACCCAAAACCCCAGGAAAAAATGAGCTCCCGATGCACAGCGGGGGAATGAACCTCTCGGGTAGGGAGACAGCGAGGGCGGCCGAGCCAGCGTCACGGCAGACAGCAATCACCACCCCTGAACCGTAATCAGCAAGTTCAACTGCTTTAATTTGCCCAGGGAAAACATTTTGCTAAACGTTTTTAAATTGATTTAATGAGGCCAATCAGAGGAGGGGGGGGAAGCCTGGGAGGAAATGGGAGTTCATTAAAGGCAATTCGGCAGCACAGAACTTTTGGAGGGAGCGGGCAGAGGCCACGGGCAGACGCTCCTGCAGCAGCTGGGGCGACTTCGCCCTGGAGCGGCTGAGGAGCGCTGCCTGGGCCCTGTCCCGTCGCCTTGTCGTGGGAGCGCTGGCTCGCACAGGGGAGATGGGACCAGCATTTTAAACCACCGCAGCC
This sequence comes from Rhea americana, assembly GCF_003343005.1. NCBI lineage: Eukaryota > Metazoa > Chordata > Aves > Rheiformes > Rheidae > Rhea > Rhea americana. The sequence goes on from NW_028186774.1 coordinate 57,798, forward strand.
TTTTTTGCAAGGTTTAGCCCTGTGTCTTAAACCTTAACGCAGCAAATAATCCACTGACCTCGACTTGTGCGTAGTAGTGCAACGTGCTCCTCAAACCAATAAATGATAGCTCTGCTGCCAAACCCTGCTGTTCTTGTGTACATGGACCAGTTTGTGCCTGAAGCTATGAGGGAGGCTTTACACCACTGCGAGCTTTAATTTACACCCTCGCTGTGGCTTGTGGTGGCTTATAGCCGTTATCCAGCTCTTCCCTTGAACCCAGGCTGCTCTGCCGCTGCCTTCGCCTTGCCTTCCCTCTGCACCCACCGGGAAGGGGGAGCCTCGCTGCGGGGAAAGCCATGCAAAGAGCCGTGCAACCGGGCTGCAAAACCTCTCCCACGTCAGTCCCAAAGGATGCACATATCCGCACGCAAGGTCCAAAATCTTGCAACTGGTGCAAAATTCTGAAATTGCGAAATTGGCGCAAAGTGTGCGAAGCAAACAGCAATTGCTTGTAGCGTGGGTGAGCAGTATTAATGCTACTAAATGCTCARACAGGCCCCTCCGTGCCCATGCACCTCGCAGGCTGGCACAGAGCGGTTTTACCGACCGACGGGCTTGTGCGCCTGGGTTTGCTTGCTTGTTTACCATGAAACATCACTTTCTTGCAGGTTGACGACATTAACGAGTTTCATCTCGCATCTTGCTCAGTCTTTACTGGGAAACGCCAGGGTTAATGGAGAGAAATGATGGCTCAGCAGCTGGTACACCACTTCGCGAGAGAGAGGAATCAAAGCTCTCCTCTGCCACAGGCTTCCTGTTCGGCCTCAGACAAGTCATTTAACCTCTCCATGATTCAGTTTGCCCTTCTAGGACTTTGGCTGTAAAAGTCCCTAAAGTTTAAGCCGTTTGTGTTAAAAGGAGTACGGCCGGGCTAGCGACGGGTAACGGCAGGGTTATTTCCAGCTTTACGTGACGGCACGTTGCCCCTCTGCTCTGCCAGTGCTGCTGCATTGAAGGTTTCTGCAGGGACCTGCTTCAGCTCCCTTAAAAAAAAGCAAATTAAACTGGGGGTGTCACAGCCTGGGACAGGAGCAACAAGGTGTCTAAGGGGGGAGGCAGAAGAGGGGGAGGGAGAAAATCCTCCTTGGATGCTCTTCCTGTGGCACGGTCCAGCCCTGGCCATGGGGATGGGGCTCAGAGCCTGGGAAAACATCACCTTCCACGTGAAACAAAAYGGGGAAAAGCAACGCCTCCGAAAACGCAACTAATGGGAATCACTTTGCAGCTGGGAGCTAATGGGGTAATAGGGCTGGYTGCGTGGGCAGGCGAGCGCTCCCGGGAGACGCTCGGCAGCGACTGCGCGGTCGCAGCCGCCCCCTTTGCCGAAACCCGGAGCGCAGGACAGTCACGGACACCTGGGTCCCCGCGTGCCTCCCGAGAGCGATCCGCCCCCGGCGCCGTGCCTGCTTCTCGCAGCAGCCCGAGCGCGGGATCCTCTGGCTTTCTCCGGGGCTGACTCACGCGCTCGATTTGTCCTCCGGGCAGCGAAGGCTTCTCGGGAAGTCGTTGCAAAATCCCGCCGGTGCGATGAGCGCGCCGACGGCTCCGTCCCCGGGGAAGCTCCGGTGTCTAACACGGGGTTGAGCTCACCCTGCAGCCTGTGCCTTGGGGCTCGGTGCGGGCTCTACTCTGCCTGTGCAGTTTGCGGAGCCCGTCCACGCGGGTGGTTTTGGGCGGCAGCCCGATCCTGCACCTGCCCCTTCTATCTCCTGCCCCGTAGGGTCCTGAGGGCCAGCATCCAGCGCCTTCGCTCCAGCCTGCAGAGAGCCAGTGCCTGGCTATCCGCCCGCTCGGCTCGGGAGCGATCAGGGATGCACAACCATCCATCACTGACAATTACGGGCAGGCAATTAGCATCTTGCGAACGGTGAGCCAGGAAACCTCCATCACGCTGGCATTTTGCTCCTGGGAAGGAGAGAATAAATGATCCATAAAGTTTCCACCAGCAGCAGAAGTTGGCAGCAAGGAGAGCAGATACAAAGCAAGTCCCTGGCACTTGGGAGGCATCTCTCTCTCGAGCATGCAAGGTTATTGGGAATATTTTCTTGCAATAAACTTTATTTTTATGGTTTTGGTCAAGCAGTTGTAGGTTATGAGGGGAAGGAATTCAGTTTTCCACTGAGATCTCACGTTTATAGCGGCAGAAAAACGATAATTTGCACGGGATGTTGTGGATTTGCAGCACTGCCGGGTTTATAAATGCCAGCTGCCGTTTTGGGGCACAGCCCTACATTATTCAGGCCCTGCATTACCCAGGGGGGAAGCGCAGTCCGGGAAGACCCACGTCCAGGCTCATCCTGTAGCCCCGCCTGGTCCCACGTACCCAAAGTCCCAAACCCCAGAAGACCCAAACTGRCCATTTTGCGTCCTTTTTCAGAGCTATTGGTCCGAGGGCAATGGGAGCGATGGGCAGTTTTGACTCCTTTTCTCTGTAAATTTGAGCCTTAGAAACTTCCCAGATGCTCTGCAGCAYCACAGCACATCTCCAGGATGTGACGCTGCTCGTCCTCTGGGGACCACGTCGATCAAGGACACTGAGAAATTGCCCCAGCAGTTATTTATTCATCTTCCAAGGGGTTTGGCATGGTCGGATGGGAGCACTGGGATGCCCCCGGCAGCAGCCGGGCTCGGTGCAGCCCATGCCAGGCTGAGCTCTGCCAAAGCGGGGACAAACGGATGCTGGGTAAGGATTTTCCAGCCATAAAACTGAAAAAAAAAATAAGACAATAAAGTCAGGAGGGTTTGTGCAGGGACAATTAGGGAGCCGGAGCAAAGATCAGTGCTTGGCGGCATTTCCGCCATGAGAGCTTCCAGGCAGCGTGGGGCGATGCAGGCTGGGCTTGGCCGTGCTGAGGCTGACCCTTAACTTGGTTTTTCTGAGGGGGGGAAACTGCAATTTTCTCTAAAATATTTTCTAGCAGCAGCCGCCGGTGCCTGTGCTCAAGCAATCCGCTGGGATTGCTTCCGGGCAAAGCGGCGGCTTTTCTGCTTCCCATTTGGGCAGCCAGCAGAAAAGCAGACTTGGCTCCASAACGGGGAAAAGACGAATTTTATCCGGATGAGCTGCCTCGGGGCAGGAAACACTTGCTGCGAGGGCGGCCTCGAGCATCCCGCTGCAGATCCGCGCTCCACTGCCCCGGCCGCCGCGCAGGAACCCCGTGAACCCAGTTACTGCAAATCACATCCAAATGGGGGCAATTTCCCTCCRCTCGGAGCTGTCGCCTTAAACGCCGGGTTCATTTGGGTAATTGGTCTCCGGGAGCTCGGGTTTAGCGCGTTAACCGCTGCRGAGGGGTGCGGAAAGCACGTGCGCGGCGCTGCGGGGGGGACGTTGTGGCGAGGGGAATTGCAGGAACGCCGTGCYGGCACCTTCGGCACGCTGTTTCGGAGCCTGGGGGCCAGCGTGGCGTCTAGTTCCCCCCACCCCGTTGTAGGGCCGGMCCCACAGCAGCTCAGAGTGGCCCGGGATCCTGCCTCATGGCTCTCCCCGGTTGTGGGGCCGGCCCCGTGGTGCCTCGGGATGGCCCAGTGCAGCACCTCACAGTTCTCCCTGGTTGTGGGGCYGGCCCCACAGCAGCTCAGAGTGGCCCAGAGTGGCACCTTGCATCTCTGGTTGTGGGGCTGGCCCCACGACAGCTCAGCAGTTGTGGGGCCGGCCCCATGGCGGCTTGGGGTGGCCCAGTATGGCACCTCGCGGCTCCCCCCGGGTGTGGGGCCAGCCCCATGGCACCTTGCAGCTCTCCCTGGCTGTGGGGCCAGCCCCCGGCACCTCACAGCTCTCCCCAGGTGTGGTGCCAGCCCTATGGCAGCTCAGGGTGGCCCATTATGGCACCCTGCAGCTCTCCCCGGTTATGGGGCTGGCCCCACGGCACCTCGTGGCTCCCCCCAGTTATGGGGCTGGCCCCATGGCACCTTGCAGCTCTCCCCGGTTATGGGGCTGGCCCCACGGTGGCTCACAGTTCCCCCCAGGTGTGGGGCCGACCCCACTGCATGTCACGGCTCCCCCCGGGTGTGGGGCTGGCCCCACAGCACCTCACGGCTCCCCCTGGTTATGGGGCTGGCCCCATGGCACCTTGCAGCTCCCCCTGGTTATGGGGCTAGCCCTACTGCACCTCGCGGCTCCCCCCGGATGTGGGGCTGGCCCCACGGCACCTCACGGCTCCCCCTGGTTATGGGGCTGGCCCTACTGCACCTTGCGGCTCCCCCTGGTTATGGGGCTGGCCCCATGGCACCTCGCGGCTCCCCCCGGGTGTGGGGCTGGCCCCACAGCACCTCGCGGCTCCCCCTGGT
>NW_028186774.1:62243-75749 GCF_003343005.1 Rhea americana
GTGGGGCCGGCCCCACGGCGGCTCGGGGGGCTCAGGCCCAGCCCGCGGCTCGGCCCTGCCTGAGCACCGCCGCACGTCGCGACACCTCCCGCGGCCGGCGGGGGCCGCAGTGCCGCGGGGCGGCGCCTGCCCGGGGCCCTGCGCGTTCCGCGGGCGTGCAGCGCCCACACACGGCTGTCGCGGCCCGTACTGGTGCGCGCGGCCCCGCTACTGGGCGGCCGCTCCTCACACTGGGCCTCACTGGGGCCTTCTGGCCCTTGCGCGCCACCGTCCGGCCCCTGCGCATGTGCGCGGCGGCAACAGACATGCGCGTGCCCCACCCCACCCCCTCCCGCGCAGAGCCCGTCAGTGCGCATGCGCACATGGGATACGCCCTGCTTAGCGCTTTAACCCGCCCCCCGAGCGGGCACGGCCCCGCGTGGCTCCGGCGCATGCGCATTGTCTACCACGCCCTAACGGGTGTGGTCGCGGACACCGCCCTGCCGCGCCTCTGCGCAGGCGCACTAACGGAGCGGCACGCCCGGGCGTGGCCTTGCGTCACTGCCTCAAGCCCCGCCCAATAACCTCCCCGGGCGGGGAGGCCCCGCCCCCTTCGCTGCGCGCGCGCAGGGCGGGGGCGGATCCGCGTTCCGAGGGGGCGGGCCTCGCGGAAGCCCGCCCTTTCCGCCCCGCCCGGCGCGCGGCGTGCTTTGCGCGTGCGCCGAGGGCGGGGCGGGGCTAGCGTTCGGCTCCGCCCACGGGCTGGTGCCCGGCGTTGTCATAGCGACGGCGGCTGCGCGCGCGGAGGGAGGCGGCGGCGGCGGCGGGTCTGAGGGGCCGGGTCGGGCTGGGCTGGGGGGAGGGGTGGAGACGCTCTCTTTTGGGGGGAGGGAGAAATATTTGAGGGGCGCATATATATTTTTGGAGGATAGTTGAAAGCGGGGTCTGTTTTTTGAGGGGATTTTGGCAAGTGTCTCTTTCTAGGGGGTCTGAGTGGGAGGATTCTCCCTCTGGGGAGGTCTCTGTGGTGGTGCTGGGGGAGGGTGTCTCTTTTGGGGGGGTTCAGGGGGCTGTTTTGGGGTGGTTCTGCGAGGGTTTGTCCCTTTTGGGGGGGTTCTGAGAGGGTATTGGTCTTTGGGGGGGAGTGTCTCTGTGGTGGGTGCTGGGGGATGGCGCCTTGGGGGGAGTGTCTCTTTTGGGGGAGGTCTGAGGAGGTGTGGGTCTCTTCTGGGGGCTTCTGAGGGGTGAGGGTCTCTGGGGATGTCTGAGGGGGTGGTCTGTCACTTTGGAGGGGTCTGAGCAGGCATAGGTTTCTCGGGAGGGTCTGTGGTGGGTGCTGGGGGACAGGTCGTGGGGGGGTGGTTAGGAGGTCTCTGTTTTTGCAGGGACTGTGTGGGAACATGCTGCTCTTGAGGGATCCTTGAGGAGCATGTCTCAGGTTTTGCCGGTGTTAGGGGGATGAGTCCCTGTGGGGACTCTCTTTTGAGGGGCATCTGAGGGGACGTGGAGCCCTTTTGGGGGGGGATATTTAGAGGGGATTTGGAGGGGGTGAGTCCCTGAGGGAGCTGTCTGAAGGAGGTGTCCTGTGGCCAGTGATGCCCTTCGTGCCTATAGTTAGGGGTATGATTTCCTTGTCTGCCGGAAGCAGATCGAAAGCTGCTTTAATGACCTTTACTGCTCTTTCTGTCTCTTGTCTTAGGCTATGCGGCTCTTCTACAGCAGCTGCGATGGGTTCCCTGCTTTCCCTCTCTGCTAATAACGCTACCTCGAGGCAGAGGAAGAACGCTGATGATGATGACGACTTACTTGATAGCCGGGATCGTGAAGAAGACATTGCCAAGTTTCCATATGTTGAATTCACAGGTCAGGACAGCATCACCTGTCCCACTTGCCAAGGCACTGGCTGTATTCCCACAGGTGACTATCTCCATTCAGACTTAAATACCACGTGCATGGGGCAAAAATCTTCCTTATTTATCCGAAATAACTGTTATAGACTCTTCTTCAAAAATACCTGCATTGTTTTTAAAAGTGCTTTTTAAATTCTGAAGTGTAGCTTGTTTTTCATGCTTGTTTTTCACTTCTTTCTGTGTTGATGTATAAGGAGCACTTTAGAAAAGCCATATTCTTGTGTGGCTGGTATAGGGCTGTGAATAAACTTTGCCTAGAATTCACCAGTGTCCCAAGAATGTGATAATCCTTGCAAAGAGGAGTGATCTTGGAAGTGAACAGAGCAGACTAATGCGTTCCTTTTGTTTTTCAGAACAGGTAAATGAGTTGGTGGCTCTGATACCCTACACTGACCAACGGCTACGTCCACAGAGAACGTAAGTGCACAGTATGAATGTAATTATCTTTTTGTAAAGAACAAATGGGGCTCTTTGTCATTTATGGCCACAGCTAAACATTTCACCCAGTCTGCAGTCTTTCCTTCATCTAGTGTTTTTGTTTTAGTCTAAGTATGCCAATAAATACAGTTTAAAATGTAACTTTAAATACTTCCTGTCGAATCCCACTGTAGGGGTGAATGCAGAAACAGATACGACTCATGCCCTTTGTCCCTGTGCCCTTCAGTGAAGCTTTAAAGAAGAAGCTGGTTTACCAGCAATGAAAATGCTAGATTGTGGAAAACATTATAGTGCTGAAAATGATTCTTCAGTTACTCATTACCAAGAAATAAACTGTGTGAAGGGCAATGGTTTTCAGCAATTTCAGATACTGAGAATATAAGAGTAGCACTTCTGTGCCCTTCCCAGGGAAGAGCAGATAGGTGTTGTTTGTTGGCTAGGCTGAATTTTAAATACTTTGCCCTAACACAGCATCTGAAACTCCAAGATTACCTTGTGTTTGAAATCCTTTCCTGCCTCTTCCAGGAAGCAGTATGTCCTGCTGTCAGTGCTGCTCTGCCTTCTGATATCAGGGCTGGTGGTTTTCTTTCTGTTTCCGCACTCTGTCCTTGTGGATGATGATGGCATTAAAGTGGTTCAAGTCTGGTTTGACAAGAAGAACTCTGTTGTCGTTCTTGCCATCACGGTAAAGTTTTGGCGTGTCTGTGTGTGTGTGAGGAGGGAGATTTTGCTGCTCAGCTGCGAGAGAGGCCACCACTGCTCATGTTTCCCATCTTTCTCAAAACAGGCCACCTTAAGGATCAAAAACTCCAACTTCTACGCGGTTACAGTGACCAGCCTGACTAGCCAGGTCCAGTACATGAACACTGTTGTTGGAACCCAGCAGATCACCAATGTCTCCCGCATCCAGCCGCTGAGTGACAAGCTGGTATTTAATTTTTCATTGCACAGTCTGAGGCTTTGTAATATATGCTGTTTGTGTCATCAGATGTCAAAATTAGCCAGTATTGCCAGTTAACTTAATCCTAATTTATCTATACCCAAAGCTTTGGTGGGCAAAATAATCTTAGCACTAGAATAGTCTGTGCTTTGTGCGTGCCAGCCAACACAGAACCTAAAGGAGGAAAGATTCTCAGAGGGGTGGTCTTAAACTGATACTGAGGGAGTCTCCTGAGTCACTAAAGCTATATACGAATGTATTTTTCTTTTACCTTTGCAGGTGAATTTCACTGTGAAGGCAGAGATAGGTGGACCTTTCTCTTACGTGTAGTAAGGATTTACTATTTCTTCTGGATACCTGGGAAGAGGGCAGGTTTAAGCTGCTTTAATTAGAATTCACTCTGGGAAAGACTTGATTTTTCTGATATTTTATGGAAAATAACTATTTGCTGGAAATGACTTGAAAGGTCGCTTTATCAAGAGTTTTCTTGGGCCATGTCTCCAGCTGAGTTCACACAAATGGGAAAATGTCACCAGAAGATATCTGGGAAATACAGATGTCTGAGATTTGTGCACTAAACCCTGCTTAGACTCTGCTGACCTGCTTTTTTGTTTTGGTCTCTTCTAGTTTCTTCTGCACATTTCCCAAGGTCAAGGTACATAACATAGTGATTTTTATGAGGTACGTTGTTCTCTACTCTCTGCCCCTGACTCGAAGGGGAATTTTTGTGCAGCAAACCTATGGTCCATCAAGAGAATCCTGCTTGGCAAGCTCCCCAGCCTTGCTCATTGTATCAGCTTTAATTCCTGCCAGTTGACACAGTTGGGTTCAAAAAAAAAAGTGGGAAGGAGAAGACAGCAGTTTATTCTAATGTGAGCTCTCATGACTAGTCGTGTGCTCTAGGGTCCGTATTTGCTAGCTCTGTGTATCCCAACCCACCACAGTGAACAGTCTTGGGTGCGCTTGTTGAATGTATCTCTGAGAGGATCCACAGCTTTTGAGGGGGAAGGGGAGTTGTTTCAAATGCCAAACCTCCTGAATTTTCGTGTTTTAATAGAGAAATTCCTGACGTTGGTCCCATCTTCCCTAAATTGCTCTGCTCTCTCTCAGAACATCAGTGAAGCTTTCGTACATTGGCCACGTGACCCAGAGCGCCTTGGAAAAGTACCATTACGTGGACTGCAGCACCAACTCCACGGCTTTCCCGGAGCCTCTCTCCGTGCCGACCCCGTCAGCACGAGGGTAACCAAAGAGAAGAGCACGCCCCGAGGACAGGGCTGATATTTTTTTGTGGGAGGTGGATGTGCAGACAAATTTCCCATGTGAAATAGATAGCTGTGGAAAGGACTGTGAACTTTCAGATGGAAACAGGAGGATCGCTGGTAACTTTGGGAAATCCTGGCAGAGATACCTGAAAGCTCTGGGTCCATTTCACACCGCTTGTTGTGCGGCTTGGCTGAATTGCTGGCCTCTCCCCAAAATCTGTTTGAGGCGTTGTTCACGTGCAAGCAAACAAGCCCCTTCGCAAAGTAAGGGACCTGCTGAGCCTGCCTTCATCTTCAGTTCCAAAGAACAAGCTTTTGGTAGGGGACCAGGACTCTGAAGCACCATGCCTTGCAGTCCAAGGGTAAAACATTGAGTTGAATTTTGCAGCTGTTTTGAAGCTTAGCACTGTTCTTTCAGGGCAAACTAATTAGTTCTGTGCAATTAATAGATGCATCCTTTGTTCAGTGGCAACACATCATCAGCAGGTTTCAAAGCAGGACTTGATAAAAAAGGGATAGTCTCTTGCAAGGAATGTGGAGATAAGGCGTTCAGGCTTTATCTGTGCACGTATAACTTGCACTAGATCGATGGTTTCGGTTCCTTTTCCTTCTACACGTGCTGCTTCTGCTGCGCAGATTTTAGTTGCTGGCAGCAGTCTGAGGCTGCCGACATTGAATCGATACCAAAGCTACAGTCTCAACAAAGACAACCTCAGGAAGTGCAGTGCTGCTGGGGACGTGCTAAGGGGCTGCACGGCTTGGACCCTCCTCCCTCACGCATAGCTCTGAAGCTGCTGCTTGGGGCGTACGCAGTGTTCGACAGCTGTGAGTTCCTCTCCCTCACTTTGTGCCTGCTGCTTTCCCAAAGATTTGGGACGGATCTGAGAAGGGACAGTGTTATAGAATGCTATTCTTTATACTGCCATGGGTTTTCCCCACAGGAAAGGATGTATAAAGACTAAATATGCAAGTGCTGCTGTCTTGGTTTCCTTTTAGGGCCCTTCAGGCAAATGAGTGTAGATTTAAACTGATCTGGGGCAAGTTAGCATGAGTTTCTTGTTTCAAAGGCTTACCTTACAGGAGCCCTTTGTTCCAGAATGATGATATTGAGTACATAAACCTAATGTGAAAGTTAACCACAGCACCCACTTTAGTTCTTGCTACAGACTTCTTGCACCGTTTGCAGCTTAGAGGATTGCACATCCTGCTTTTGCTCTTTATAGTTTTCCTGGAATTTAATCACTGCAGCCTCCTGGGAGTGCACCTACATCTTTCCCTGACTATCCCTTGTGAGCTAGGTTGCGCTAGCGCGTGTGGGTATGTGTGGAAACAAAACACAAAGGCTGCAAAGGAAACCATTAAGATCATGGGTGTTTTTTCAATGAAGGATGCTTTGTTTTGGGTGAGTGTGGGGGAAAAAAATGTGTTGTTTTTTTAAGAAGTGGCAGTTACGCCTAGCAGAATTTCTAGAACTGAATTTACTTATTAAATCTGAATTGTATGTTATTGTGCAGTGTCGTTTGTTGGAAACAGAAGCAGCTGTGAGTTTCTCTTTTTGGAATTAGACTCTGTCCTGGAATTAGTGTTTATATTGTGATTGGCWGCATCCCCGCACCTTTTACTCGGAAGCACCTATTCTTTCACTGATGATTTTAGGAAATGGGGGTTGAGCAGGAAAACCAGCTCTAAGCCTGTGGAGAGCAATGAAGAGTCTTCCCTAGGAAAGTTCAGTTCTTAAGCCTCAGTATCGTGGTTGCAAAGGCAAAGCTTCCGAAAATACAAAGGGACTCTACTCGGAGCGGAGCTATCCCGTCCTCTGAAGGGAGGGCTGGAGCTGGACACCAGGGGTGTCATAACTGGAGTCTGTCTCTCTGCACTCTCCCGTGGGGCGGTGCCTGTGGGGCCTTACATGTCTATTTTGCACGGAAGCCAGTTCATTGCCTTTTGTGTTAAAGGAGAAGGGATGAGAARCTCAACCAGAGCAGTAGATCTTGCAGGAACGGGGAAACCATGCTCCTTCCAGAGCCTCTGTTTCCGCGGGGGACGGCCCGAACCGATGACAGGATATGCAAAACCAAGTTCTGTGGCTGTCACGCTGCCGCTGATCTCTGTGATTTCCATCACTAGTTTCTCAGATGACTTTCCTAAAACCTAATTCAGCTCTTGTAATTATGATGAGCTGTGTAGTTGTTTTCTTTTTTAAAAAGATGAGGAAATAACCAACTATGTTCTCTATCCTTGTTTTTCAAGCTGTTGGCTTCCTGGCTTTCAACAGCCCCACAGCTTTCGGTCCTTCTTGGCTTGGTTCTCCCTCTAGGGTGGCACACGATGCCCCGCGAAGTGCAGCGGCGGCTTCCTGCTACCCGCGTTGCCTCTTTGCTCTCCAGCTCCTAGCGCAACCAGTTGTTCGAAGCAACTTACTGAGGGGAGGGGAGCGGGAGGCAGCCCTTAAGTTCACCGGTAATTTGGGGGGCTCGTGGGATGCTTTGTGGTGGGAACCTTAACTCTGCTGCGTGGGAGAGCAGGAAAGCTGCTTTGCCTTGGGCTGGTGGTGTGTCAGATGCCAGCAGTGAGCCAGAGCCCTGGTAATTAGGGGTGCCTGCTGGGTCATGTGGCAAAGCACTTGGCCTTTTAAGGGGCGTTTATTTTGAAAATCCTTCTTAATCCTCCAATCCTTTTTAATGAATTTCTTCTGCCAATTTTTTTTTTTTTTTTTAAAAGATCCCAATCTGGCAAAGCCTGTTTTGTGTGCTGTAACGGGGGGAGGGAGGGGCTGCTGCCGTGTTGCCAGCTGCGAGTGTTCAGAGTGATGATGCAGACCCCAAAGTAGCTTTTTTAAGAAGTCTGGGTTTTTTATCCTTTTAAGTCACTTTTATTAATGGAAAACTGCAGTGTTCATATTGTCAATTACTGCAAAAAACCCACCTTTAACAAAAAGAGCTGTCATGCATCTTGTAAAACTGCAAGTCAACAGCTCCCTGTTTGACCATTCACGCGCGTAGAGACCAAGTGGGTTTGTAACGCCTTGTGGGCTAACTTTTCTTTTAAGATAGGGAAAGAATCAGCTACTGAGGCTTTTCTTCTAGTTAGCAAGTGTATGTAAGAGGAGACCTTACATATATAACTTTATTGAACCATGCAATGACAACCATGCTGGTTTAACTTTTTTTCTTTAATTAAAGGTTTTATTTGTGCCTGTTCCTGTTTGTCGTGATATATCTTAGATCAGATAAAAACATCGTTCAACAAAGATTACGGCGTCAGGTGGAAATTAATGTGAAGAGAACAAACTCAGTGGTGGTCTCTTGTCTCCTTTTTAATAGGAAAAGCATTCTGCCTTTAATGCAGAAAATAGGATGCAGGTTGGGGAGGGAGGTCGGGAATTTGGGGGGAGGCAGAGGGATGGAGCTGTTCCGCAAGAAGCAACAGCTGTGAACTCTACCCACCTTCAGCCTTGCAAAATGTATCCTTAAATTATATTTTACATGCACAAAATAGCCCTGTTTCCTTGCTAAGTAGAGGTGGGAGACGTTTTTAGGGATCAATCCATGCACCTAGTTTTAGCAAATGTTAAGAGAAACATTTAACAGCTCTCGCCCAAACCCATCCACCCCCAAACCTCTCCCTGCGTGTCCTGCTCGCCCCCTGGCTGTGGCCAGACCCATTTCTGTGAGACTTGATCCCAGTAAAACCAAGGGGAAGAGGGAGGCTGAGTTTTTACTGGTTTCCCACCCCTAGAAGAGAAATCATGTGCCTCAACCTGCCCTGGCACCATCGTAGGGGTGAGGGGGAACAAATGATCCTACAGGCACCTTGCAGCTGCAAGATGTTTGTTCCTGGCATTTCAAGATTTTTTTTTCACTTATTTTATTTTTTCCTGTTTTCCTCCTCTCTTTTTGAGGGTTTTTTCCTTCCTGTAAGCTAGCTTCAAACCAGTAAAGCTCAAGATCTACCCTTAAAGCTTCCTTTATCAGGGCTGAGGAAGAGAGACAAGCCAGGAAACTGAAAGCAAGGGGCCAGAGCCTGCAGCAGCTGCCTCCGGCGAGAGACGAAAAGAAACAGCGCAGACAGACTTGTACTTTCCACCAAAGGTTTTTTTTTCTTTTTATATCAATCGATGTTAAAAAATACAGACTCGTTTTACAATAATAGCACCATTTTTGTTGTATTATACATAGCACTCCTGCTGGTGATACACACGGGGAGGGATGGGGATGGGAGGGGATTAGTTTATACCCGGACCTGGGAGATCCCTTTTGCGGGGAGGCGCCTTCGTACCTGCCAGTTAGATTCCCACCTCCACCTGACCCAAAAATAGGTCTTACAGGAAGACAATAAATAAATAAGACCGTGGTTTTATTTCGCAGTCTGCCCCGTGACGACTTTGGCAACAGTCCCAAACGGAAGCACGTGAATCGAGGGGAATTTGGGGGTCGTTTCGGCCATTCAGTGCAGAAGTCGTACGAGTGATTGGAAAGTACTCAGGTCCTTGGGGGTGGGCATTTTTTTTGCTCGTTTTTTAACGGTATCGGGCTGGATTAAAAAAAAAAAAACAGACAAACACACAAATAAAACAACTCTTTTTACAAGAAGCAGACTGGGCCGATATCCACGCCAAACTCCTGATCAGCTCCACCAATGTCCATAGGTGCAATATCTACAATGGGCAGGCGTGAGGTCTTCTGTGATCGGTATTCGATGACTGTCTTGCCCCATTTGCCAGTGTGTTTCTGCGACGAAAGCAAGCGAGGAGGGACGTTATCAGACACCCCGGAGACATCCGAACCCACAACACCTCCTCGTGCCCGAATGGGGCTTGGTGGACCCCTCCCACCCCAAGGGACTTACCGTGCAGCCGTCCTCCAGGACGCTGTATGTGAACCTGCTGTTGCCCTCAGCTCTGATCTCGACGTCGTTGGAGCCCTGGATGAGGACGGCTTTCTTCAGGTTGCCCAACTCCTCGTCCATGTAGGCGATGCTGTTCTTGCAGTGGTAGGTGACGTTCTGGGAGCCTTCGGTGGACAGGAGGCGGAGGAAGGTCATCTGGATGTTGGCGGTGTTGGGAGTCAGGTTTTCATCGCCGTAGCTGAACTGTAGGGAAAAGGGGAGAAGTTAGAGCCTGCAGGGGTTGTGACCACCCTTTTGAGGGGACTTCCACACCTAACGTCCCCGGATGGCTGCAAAAGTCGCAGCCTTTTCCCTTTGCTTTGCAGCGCTAAATCGACCCGCTCCAAACTTCCAAGATAATCCTCAAAAACCAGCCAGTTTATGATCCTTGAGGGCATCTTCCCACGCCTGGTGCACAACACGGACATCAGGGATGCTTACGTGGAAACCGCCGTTGATGGTCTCTGCAAACCAGATGTGTTTCTTCTCTTTGGTCTTGCTGGTCCACCAGTTCTTCTTGGGGATGCTGCTCGGGGTCGGGTAGACGCAGGTCTCGCCGGTCTCCATGTTACAGAAAACCTTGATGGCGTCCAAGGTGCAGCCCTGGTTCGGGTCGATCCAGTAGTCTCCTGCAGCGGGGAAGACGAGTGGCACGTGTCAACATCAGGTTTGGGAGAAACTAATTCCTGGGAGAACGGGAGCTGCACGCAGGGGGATTCAGCCGCGCGGAGGAGGAAGCGGAGAGCAGGATGGGCCAGGAGCCAAGAGCGCTGCAGATCCGGCTGCTCTCCGGAGCGCAGGAGGCTGGGTGAAGAGGGACGGGGCAAGGCGACGGGCAGCTCTTACCGCTCTTCCACTCGGGATGGCAGAGTTTGAGGTCGCGGCAGGTCCTGGCTGGGTTCTTCTTGGAGCCCTCGGGGCTGCGGATGCTCTCGATCTGGTTGTTGAGGGATTTCAGCGTGGCGTCGACCTCGGCGTCGTGCTGCCGCAGGCCACCGGCCGCCTCGTCCGCCCGCATGTAACGGATGGGGTCGGGGCCCTTCTCCGTCTGGCCGAGGCCGGCGAAAGCGGACATGTCGATGCCAGTGCCTGGGGGGCCAGGAGGACCAGGAGGACCAGGATTTCCGGGGGGACCCTACGAGAGCGAGAAGACGTGGTCTTGACGGTCCGGTTTGCCAGCCACAACCTCTCCCCAGCCGCCGCTTGGCCTTCCACTCACCGCAGGACCCGGTTCCCCACTGCGTCCGCGGGGGCCGGGAGGACCGATGGGGCCGGGCATGCCGTTAGAGCCGTCTTTGCCAGAGGGGCCGACGGGGCCTGGGGGACCCTAGGAAAGAGCCCCAAAGGGAGTCAGCGCAAGACGCCGGGAATGCAGGGTGCACCGAGGACGGAGGCGCCCCGAGAGGACCCCGCTGGCAGGACTTACCCTGGGGCCGGAGGGACCGGCGGGACCAGCAGCACCTTGGTCTCCGGAAGGACCCTGCGGAAGGAGAAAAGCGGCCGGTGGCTTCGCCGCGTCGGAGGCGGCGGATGCTCTTCCGCAGCGCAGCCGACAAGCGGCTCCTTCTGCGGCCGGAGCGACCCCGGAGCGAAATCCGGAGGCTCTGGCAGCGCAGAGCGTCGGCGACACTTACGGGAGGTCCAGGAAGCCCTTGCAGCCCAGTGAAGCCTCGGTGACCCTTGAGCCCTCTCTCTCCGGCCTCGCCGGTCTCGCCCTTGTCGCCGCGAGGACCTTGGGGACCCTGGAAGCGGAGCGGAGCGGCCGTCGGACGCAGGCGGGCGACCGAGGGCGCCGCGGGAGCCCGGCGCAGCGCACGCCGGCAGCGGGCGACGGGCGATACTCACCGGCATGCCGCGCGCGCCGGCCGGACCGGAGGGACCCATGGGCCCTTGGGCACCCTGGGGAGAGAGAAGAGGGGAGTCAGCGGGAGCCGGGCGACGTCTTCAGGACGTCTCCGAACCGGCCCCGACRGGCGGCCAAACCCCGAGCCGGAGCCCGACACCGACCAGCTCTCCGCTGCACCGGCGAAAAGCAACAGGCTGGCTCCAAACAGCATCTTTAAATACACCCGGCCGGAGCCGTTCGCTCCCAATAATCCCACCKAAAGCGATTTGCAAACATCCCGGCAGCTCTTCCCTGCTTACGGCTCCCGGGGGAAGAGCGCAGAGACCTAACGGAGCTCAAGACACTAATGAAGCCTCCGGAAGCTGCTCCGAGTCGCTGACAGCCGCTAACGGGACCCCGGGCGCCCGCTCAGAGCTGGCGACAGCCGCTCAAGCTGCACCCGCCCGGCTCTCCCAATTACTCCGAGCTTTTAATTGCACCCCGGGGTGACGCCGTCAATTATCCCAGCGGGTTATCGGCGCTTGGCTTAACGAGCCCCGAAACCTAATGAGCCGGCGGCCCGGCAGGCGCCCACACTCACCGTCTCGCCTCTGTCTCCTTGTTTGCCGGTGGGACCGACGGGGCCGGGAGCGCCGGGGGCGCCGGGAGCGCCGGGAGCGCCCACGGGACCGGTTTCGCCGCGATCACCCTGCATGGAGACACCGGGGCCATGAGGACGGCGCGGGGCGAAGGATGCTCGGGAGGGAGAAGGATGCTCGGGAGGGAGAAGGATGCTCGGGAGGGAGAAGGATGCTCGGCGCCGGCACCCTGGGTGCTTACGGCCCAGGGAAGGGGCTTTTTGGCCCCTCAAAGAAGGGACTTTTTGGCCGGGAGAAGGGGGTTTCGGGGACGGCTTTCCCGCGGGACGAACTCACCTTCACGCCAGCAGCGCCGTCTCTGCCCGGGGGCCCATCGGCGCCGGGGGTGCCCTGCGGACGAGGAGAGAAGTTACGTCCCCGCGGAGGGGAGCGGGATGCATGCAAAAATCGTGAGAATTGGCTATAAATTCCCCCACCCCCCCCCAMCACCACCGCCGGCAAAGCAAATGCTGTGCCGAGGGGACCCCGGCGAGTGCCAGGAGCCGCAGGGCGGGAGGGAAGCGGCACCCAGCGCCGGGGTTTCGGAGCCGGCCCCGTCTGCCGGCGTTTCGCCTACCTCGCGCCCAGGTTCGCCGGCGGGACCCGTCAGCCCGGGGGGACCCACGGGGCCGGGGGGGCCGCGGTCGCCCGCCGAGCCGGGTGCTCCTTGTTTGCCAGGTTCRCCCTAGACGGGAGGAGAGAAAGAAAAAAAAAAAACATAAATCAACCCTAAATCCCCACTGCGATCCGCTTTGGTTGCAAGATCCTCCCCTGCACCGGCGGCCCCCCCAGCTCCGCGCAAACCCTCCGTCGCGTGCTGGGGAGGGCGCGATCCCGGCCCGGCTCTTCCTCGACGTCGCCCCCGCGGGCGACTCACCGATGGYCCCGGGAGCCCCGGGAAGCCTCGCTCGCCTCGCTGGCCGGGCAGCCCGACGATGCCGCGTTGTCCTGCCAAGCCTTGGGGGCCGGGGGGGCCGTCGGGACCCTGCCGAAAAAAGGTATTAAAAAAAAAAAAGGGGGGGCAGAGGGAAGGGTGAGACTCGGCGGGTCAGCGCCGAGCGGACGGCGGAGGACTCCCCCCCCCTCGGAAAAACTCACCGCGGGGCCGTCCTCGCCGGGTTCGCCCTTCTCGCCGGGGGGACCGGCGGGGCCCTGGAGCCCGGGGTCGCCGGCCCGGCCCGGGGGACCGGCATCGCCGCGAGCACCTTTGGGACCGTCTTTGCCAGCAGATCCGGGGGGTCCGGGGGGACCTGGGTTACCCTGGAGAGGAAGGAGACGGMGTCGGTGCAAACGGCGGCGGTTTTTCCGCCTTCAGCCTCCCGCGCGGGGCGGAAAGCGGCGGCGGAGGCGACCTCGCGGYGCGGGAGCGAAGGCGGAGGCGTCCCGCGAGCCGGGCAGGCACCGAGCGCGGCCGTCGCCGAACTCACGTTGGGGCCGGGCGGGCCGACGCGGCCGGCGGCGCCGGGGAATCCTGTGGCTCCCTGGGGAAGGAGAGAAACGCGGCTCAGACCGCGGGCCGGCGGCTCGCCCGCCGCGGCCCCCCCTCCCCGGCGATACTCACGGGGGGACCCTGGGCACCGCGGGCGCCTTTGGGACCGGTGACTCCAGTGGGACCCTGGGGAGG
>NW_028186774.1:75874-77048 GCF_003343005.1 Rhea americana
GGGGGGGGGGGAGCTGCGGCAGCTCCGGATACTTTTTCCCACGCTGGGATCCGGGAGGCTCCGGCTTCACCCACCTGCGGGCCGGGCGCTCCGGAAGGACCTTGGGGACCRGGAGCTCCGGCGTCGCCCTTCTGCCCGGGTTCTCCCTGCTCGCCTTTAGCGCCGGGTTGTCCGTCGGCTCCCTGGGACGGGAAAAGCGGAGAGCGGCGGCCGTGAGAGCCGGCACGGCGCCGCGGAGGGACGGGACGGCGGTGGTGGTGGTGGTGATGTTGGGGTACTCACAGGGGGTCCGGCAAATCCGGCGGGACCGGGGGCGCCGGGCTCTCCACGCTCGCCCTGCAACGGAGAGACGGGGAAGGGGGGGGTTAAGCCGAGGGGATGGACGGACGGACAGAYGGACGGGAGCGACGGAGGGGCCACGGGGAGCCACCGGCATCGCACTTACGGGGGCTCCGCGGGCACCGGCAGCGCCGGATGGGCCGGGAGGGCCGGATTCACCCTGGGAAAGGAAGGACGGAGAAGTGAGCGGGTGGATTTTTTGGTTGTTTTTTTTTCCCCCCCCCTCCGGACTCCGGCGGGGACCGCCGGCGCGCTCACCTTCTCGCCGTTGGCACCGGCGGGGCCGGGGGGGCCGATGGGACCGGTCAGACCCTGCGGGAGAAAGAGGAAGATGAGGATGAGCATCGCTACACATCACCCCCCCCCTCCCCGGACCCCCAATCTCCCCCCTCCCCCCGCCGCCAGCCCCGTCTCACTCACCCGCGCGCCGTCCTTGCCGGGGGCACCCTCGGGCCCCTTCTCGCCGACGTCTCCCTGCGGGGCGAGACGGAGACGGGCGGACTGAGCCGAGCCGAGCCGAGCCGAGCCGGCGCTCGGGACGCCCGCGCCGGCGGCCTCTCGCCGCAGCCACTTACCCGGTCTCCCTTGGGGCCGGCGATGCCGGCTGCTCCTCGCTCGCCCGGCATTCCCTGCAGCCCGGGCGGTCCCTGGGCGCCGGTGGGGCCGGCGGGGCCGGTTGCACCCTAAAACAGAGCAGACGCGGCGGGTCACCCTCAGCCGGGGGCCAGAAGAATCAAAATTTGCTTTAATTAAATAACGCAACCACTGGCCCGGCACCCACCTTGGGTCCGTCGGTGCCCGGCGTGCCGGGGAGCCCGCGGGGACCTTGCAGACC
>NW_028186775.1:0-49134 GCF_003343005.1 Rhea americana
GACTAGATGATCTCCAAAGGTCCCTTCCAACCTCAACCATTCTGTGATTCTGTGATTTTGTAAGTGCTGCCCATGGGTTGTGCCTAGATCTGCCCAGCTTCAGCTCTATCCTGTTTAGGTATCTCCCGCAGCAGCTGAAAAGCTCTTTGCATCACTGATATCAAGCTGAAGGGAAAGTTGAGGGGACATACTCAGGGCCAGATGAAGAGCCCTGCTGAGCTCCACAGCCCACTGTGCTGAGCAGATCTCTGTCCAACGGACTTGCCCCTTGCACATGGAGTACAGCCAGGCTGCACGGAGGAAAGGACACAATTAATTCAAGGGCTTGCATCCATCCCAGAGAAATGCAGTGAAAGCCTCCAAGCAGTGGGGAGAGTTGGTATGTGAAGTTCTAAAGCAGAAACTCCCATCTTGTGCAAAAGGGAAATGATCTGTAACCCTTCGAGATGTTTCCCTCTCATGAGAAAAGAGAGAAAAAAATAGTTTATTCCACCTCAGTGTGGTAACAAGTCCCAGAAATCCGACTGTGCCCACAAGTGGAAATGCTGATTCCTGACACTCTCTGTTTCCAATATGGTTTGATTGTGTCATGAGGAAGGAGAGACTGTGACAGGACCTCCCCCTGCTCAGAGTGAAGATGTTTGGAAAAACGCCAACTGCAGATTCAAGCAAAACCAGGGAATGGGATTTCTCAAAGACCCCGATGCCTAATGGCAGATACCAAAAGCATGGAGGCAGG
This sequence comes from Rhea americana, assembly GCF_003343005.1. Lineage (NCBI taxonomy): Eukaryota > Metazoa > Chordata > Aves > Rheiformes > Rheidae > Rhea > Rhea americana. The sequence continues at coordinate 740 of NW_028186775.1, forward strand.
GAGGTGGGGAGCTCCAGTGTGTAACTGCCCCACATATCTGGGAGGGACAGCTTCCAGTGAGTGAATGTCCCACAGTGAGGRGTAGAAGGCTGTAACTGCTGGTTATCACCTTGGTATGAAAAAGGGCCTCCTTTGTGCTGGCATTTCAGGGCTGCTACCTCCAGAGTCTTCTCCTGCTATCTCACGATCATTGCAGGCAAGGCTGCTCCTGACCATCATATCCATAACCAGTTGTAGCTTCTTTCTCAGAATTAGGTCCAGTAGAGCGCTCTGCCCCATGGCAGCTGAGTTTCAGCTACAGACACCTGATCAGGAAGAGCAGCAGATGAGGCCTTCTTCACACAACTGGAAGAAGCTTCATGTGTGCAAGCCCTGGTGCTCACTGAGCCTGATACTGGCTGGAGGGACAACACAGCAAGGCACAAGCCATCCAGGAGATTTCTGGAGTGCATTGACTACAACCTCCTGACACAGGTGATGGAGGAGCTGACGAGGAAAGGAGCTCTGCTGGCCATAAAGGTCACAGGTGTGAGCTTCATCTCCTCAAGAGATAAGCCAGAGGAGCCACATCCAGACCCTGGTGATCCATGGCGCAAGCACAAAAAGTCATGGGAGAGGAAAATTGCTGCCATTTTGCAGCAGGTGTGTGTGAACAGGCAGTGTGGGAGCACAAAGCTGTGTGCTTGTGGGGGCAAATGCAGGTCTCCTGGGAAAGGCACCAGGACATGGTGTGTGCAGAAGAGAGGAGTCCAGACTGTTCCCTCTGTTTCACAGACACACTGGGGAGGCTGCTCCAGAGTCATCGTCTCAGGCCAGCCCCACAGTGCCCAGGAAATGCGGGGCCCCGGGGCCCAGCCGCTGCCCCACAGGGCTGGGGTCTGTTGCAAGGGCCCCGTGGGGCTCCTCGCTGCCCTGCGTCCTGGGGTTGAGCTGGGTGTGGGGGGCAGCTCTGGGGCCTGTGCTGGTGCTAGCCATGGTGCCGGCGATGGGGGCCCTGGGCATGGTCGGGGTGTTGGAGCCCATGGGCAGTGTGCTGCTGCCCGCAGGGCAGGGCAGGGCCGTGTCCTCTCGCCCCTTCTGCCCTGGCTCCCTCCCCACGGCAGCCCCAGGGCTCAGCAGCTGCTCTCTGCGGGGCTGGGCTGGGCCCCAGAGGATAAATCCAAAGGGCTGAGGAGCCCCAGGAGCACAGGAGCCTTGGGGCTCAGGGCAGCCCCATTCCCAGGACCCAGCAGTCCTGGCTGCCACATTCTCCCCTGAACCAGGAAGGACCCTCAGGCAGGGCTCTTGTGGCAGCCCCCACACTGTCCAGTCACCCCACAGATCAGGGCCCACAGCCATTTTTGCAGTTAACAGTCTCCGTGCGACATGTCAGGAAGCAGCCCCTGCAGCCCTTACCCTTGGTGCAGAGCTATAGGAGACTTGGGAATAAACAGCTGGAGTCTAAGCTGATAGTGTAAGTCCAGGAGCCTCCATCTGGCTTGCTCCCTTGCCCTCAGCTCACCTCTCTATGCAGGGAGGAAGGATGCTCTTCCTTTCTTGTCACCCAAAACTCCTCTCCAACACGTCCCTGCTCCTCTGTCTGTTAGCAAGTGGTCCCAACATGTTCCCGCTGCCTCCTGTCCCTGCTGCTTGCCATGAAGAGCTCTGAAGGGCAGCAGTGGGGAGCGTGAGAGCAGTGCCCAGCAGTGCCCGGGCCTCGCAGGGAAGTGAGGACATCACTGTGGCACCAGGGAGACCTCCCTGTGACGTGTCACATCCCACTGTGACCTCAGCTCGTGTCACTTGGGGACTCAGCAGGTCATTCCCATGGAGATGGCACAGCCAGGGAGAGAGCAGCGAGATTTCCCATCATATTCTGGAAAATAGTCATCTCCTCTCGCCCCAGTTAAGTTCCAAATATTTCCAATAAACCTTTCAGGAACATCTCCAGATGGTGCCAAAGGCTGTGAAACATTTAAAATGAGGCACTAGAGAGGTCCTGTCTGTGCAACTGCACCAACAGGTCTCTGCACTGGGCAGACCTCTGCATGTAGCTGGGGCTTGGGGGTTGGATTGGAGGTTGACACCTTTCAAAGACAGGATCAAAGTCATATGGCATCCACATGACAGCACAAAGTGTGACCAGGCACTGAGATGCTTTTAGTAAGCTTGCAAACCGTTTTCCCCCTGTGGTTCACTTTAGTGAGCTTCAAAAATGATAACTACTGTGGGTCACTCTTTGTAGAAGTAGGAGTTAGAGCAGTATGGGACAGGATGTAGTCTTCCTCCCTGAAGCACCAAAACAGATTAAAAAAAAAAAATCGGTAAGATTTCCTGGTCTGTAGTGCTTGAGATGGAGACGAGACGCCACAAAAGAGCAAATGTGCCCTTAATACACATCATCCAAAGAGCTTTACCTGGGATGCTGCTCCTTGCCAGACTCCAAAGCCATGGGGTAGACCAGGTAGTAAATAGGAGGAAGTGTTCCCTTGTTCCATGAATTTTGTCCAGCTTTCCTTCTGGCTGAGCCTGGGGAAAGCAGTTCTCATCTCCGAAGCTCTCTTGGTCCTTGGGCTTTTCCACGTCACCTTGGGGCAGTGTTTTTCCTCTGGGTACAGTGCCTGGCACCCTGCATACCCCGAGCACCCTGCCTATCTTGGGAGACTGTACAGCCCTGGCTCCCTGAATCCCCCACATTTTTGACCCCGGGCTTCTGAGGACATGCCCACACACTGCAGTGCTGCTGTCCAGGCTCTGGTGCAGAGCTGGAAAGCCAGTGCTGTGCCTCCGGACCTGCATTTTGGCTCATTCGGGTGTTTGTGAGGTGACCAGCTCCCAGCTCTGCAGCTGCTGGAGTTTGAGAATGTCCCTACACCCAGCCTTCTTGATTGTCCTAGTTTTGCATTGTCCTGGGGCTATTCTTGCAGAAGAGAGGCCCCATCCCTCTTGAATACTGTCAGAGATGGGGCTTCCAAGTCACTGCAAAAGGAAGGACTCCTTTACTTCTTTGGGTTGCTTATTGAACCCTTAGCGCTGCCTATCTGATGCTGTGAGCCCCAGCCATGCACCCTTAGCTCTTCACCTTGTCTATTGTATGTCTGCTCAAAGACTTCTCTAGGCACCTGGGGCATGGGAAGTGTTGCTTTAGAGAGCTCACTCAAAGATGTTTCACGTTGTGGAGCTGAAGGCCTGGTGGAGGCTAGTCTAGGACATGGCCATGCCCCTGTATCCTCTCCTGCTGCTGCTGTGAGGGTCCAGGAATGTCTGTGGGGAGAGCAGTGGGTTTTGTGTGGGTGAGATGGGTTTCCCTGCACATGCCTGAGTCCTGCAGGAGTGGCTCAGACTAACCAGGAAAAATCTCTTTTCTCTAGGGCATCAAGGCTTTTGCAGAGAGATATACACCCTGGTCCTAGAGGCCCAAGATCAGCATAGCCTAAAGCATGGCCCTGTACCCGTAGGAGAAGTGTTATTCTCTCTTCTTTTTCCACATGCTCCGATTAAATTGACATTTTCTATCATCACATTTACAGCACCCCAGCTGGACATTTTAAGTTTCCCTTTTTTCAAGTTTTCCTCCTTCTCTTACTCTTGATTAATAAATATACTGAGCTGCTGATCTGCCCTTCAGGGAGTTTAAGGTTTATTCCTTCTTTCAGTAATCTGTCCCTTTAGCCAAGTCGTTAATTCTGATTGTGTCTACCGTTTCTGATCTGTCCGAAAGATTTCTAGAGAGGCTACCTCTTGTGGAAGGTGAACATCATTGAAGGTAACTTAGTATAGTGTTGAGGAGTGTAATTATTTTTAATGAGACTATGTCATATTTTGTTTCTATCTTTTTATCTTCTTTTTTATGTTTTTGTAATTAGGAAAACTCCCTGTCGATTTGTAGCTAGTTTTCTAGGAAAAGCAGGAGGGAATTGGGACCTATGAGCTGTAACACTCAGTTGCAGGCCACAGTGGAATAAGGTTAGCTTTCGACAAGAGTGATGTCAGTCCCAGGTGTCTGAGGAGAGCACTGGCTGTGTTGGGCAGATGGGGAGGAAGATTGTGCTCCCAGGGTCTGACCTCCAGGACACTGCTTTTCCTACATGTCCCGACTTCCCTAGGAGACACTCTGGATGGATCTCATCTGGAGAATGTTGCTGTGATTTATTCTGAAAGCTTTAATATAAAAATCCTAAAAGAAACCCTTAAAAGTAGAAATACTTGTATATTATTGAAGTCTCCATCTTTCAGCTACACTCTTGACACCTCTCCAATTAGACTACAGTACGTGAAGAAAATTATAGTGAGAGACATGGTTCATCAAGGCATTTTGCATTTTAATGAGCCCTACAGTACATTTGGTGCTGAGTTGATGAAACTCAGCTCCTGAGAGGAGACTGAAGAAATATTCCATCCGTAGAAGTCAGAAGTGAAGCCCAAGTTTTGTCAACTGTTAATGGGTCCCACTGAGGACCATTATCCACAAAGACTCCCTGAAGGCTGATTAGAGCAGAAAAAATTGTTCACAGACTACAGGCAGGCAAAGGAGATGTGCAGACTGCCCTGATTCCCAACCCTCGATTTATTTTATCAAGCAAAATGCCCAAGCATGGGCACCAGACCCCGAATCCCTGGGAAGGGAGATCCTTTCCCTCGCACATTGCCCAGGACTTTTTATGCAGGCAGTGTGCAGGTGGGGGTGTGCAGTACCAAGTGCAGGACAACCACATGACTCCTCCCGGGCTCCCGGGGGTGCCAGGAGGCAACGACGCCCCGGTGTCTCCTGGTGGGGCTCAGTGGCAAAGAGAGCAGCCATAGTCGGGGAGACACAGACCTCAGTTCTGTCAGGGCCCTTCAGCCTTGCCAAGGCCCTTGGCCATTTCCAACTCAGGCCATTCTGTGCTGACCCACACCTGTGCCTGTGTCCCTAGAAACTGTAGACTCCCAGCCTGCCAGCTCTACCTTGCCATCACTCCAAGTTCTCCCCTCTCTTACTGATGTTTTCCTGTCCTTGCTGGCTGTTCCTTGAAACACAGAACCATGGGCTGATCACAGACTTCCTCTGGGTGACCTTTTGCACCACAGCACTACCCTTGGAGTGATATTTCTTCAGCCTACTGTCCAATCTGGACTTTCCAAGCTGTAGTTTGTAGCTCTTTCCCTTCTGTGCTGCTTTCCACAACCAAGAACAGCTCCTGAGAGCCCCCAAAGGGGTCACACACGTGCTGAGTTGAGGAGGATAATAACTCCCCTTGTCTGGGTGGCCATGCTCATCCTAAGGCAGCCCTGCAGGCTTTTGGCCTTATTCTCAGGGAGGGAGCATGCACCAATGGCTCCTAGGGCACCCTTAGTAACACTCAGGCCTTCTCTTGGATGAAACCCCTCCTCGGCTGGTCAGGTCCCAAACTATCCTGATGCACAGGGTTTTTATTTCCTATGTGCAGGACTTGCCCCTTTCTCTTTGTAAGATTTGATGAGGTTTCTGCTGGCTGAATCCTTCAGTTTCTCAAGCTCCCCCCAGACTGAAGCTATCCTGTGGCAGTGTTAATATGTGTATGCTGATGGCTCCCCCTGACCTGTGGTGCCTACAGCAAGACAAGATGGGCAATGCATTCCAGTGCTTGAACATCCTCTCAGCAGAGAGGTTTTCTTTCTCTTCAGCCTGTTTCTCTCTGGCTTCAACCTCTAGCCATTGTCTCTCTTTATCCTGCCACACACCATCATGAACAAACTATCTTTGTCTTCCTGATGACCTCCTCGTACAGGGAGGTCCTTGTTCGGGGAGGGGGAGGATGTAAAAAAAAATGGATGTAATATTGCGCATTCTGTCTAGAAGGTTCCAAGGAGAAGGAGATAATCACTTCGCTTGACATCCTGGCCATGCTCCTGTTCATACAGCCCAGGCTGCTGTTGGCCTTCTCTGCTGCCTGGGCACACGGTTGTCTCATATTTTGCCTTCTTTCTGCCAAAATCCTCAGGTCCCTTTCTGCAGAGCTGCTCTATGACACTCAGTCCCCAGCCTGTATCTCTGCAGGATTTTGGTCTGTCCCAGGTGCAGGGACATGGCCCTTGTCTCTGCTGAATTTCATGAGATTCCTGGCAGCCCTTTCCTCTTACCTGTCTAGGGCCCTCTCAGTGGCAGCCCTCAAGTATAAGACTGCTCCCCACTCAGGTTGGGGTCATCTACGAACGTGGTGAAAGTTATCCTCTCCAGGTAATTCATGAAGGTTTAAAACAGGACAGGTCCCAGGAAGAAGCCTCTGATATTCCATTACTCTTCAACGCTTCAGGAAGAGTACTATCTTTTCGGCAGTATCTTCTGAACCTCATCATCCAATTATGTGGCCATTCAGACCATGAAAACCTAATTGGTGGGCAAGTCTACTGTGGGAGAAAGTGTCAGAAGCTTTCCTAAGCTCCAGTTAACTCATGTTCACTTCTCTCTGACGGTTCACCAATACAGTTCTTTTAACATAGAAGGCCATGAGGTTGGTGAGGCACGATTTACCTTTGGTAAGCCTGTATGGACTGTTCCCAGTCACCCTCTTCTCCTTCATGGACCCAGAATTGTGATCAGAGAGTACTCATTGCATGACACTCACCTGATCAAAGTGAGGCTGAGCAGCCTATACTTCCCCAGGTTGTCCCTGTGGCTTTTTTGGAAGATGGATATAACTTTGCCTTTCTCCAGTCATTGGGGCTTCCCCGAGTCTTCACAGCTTTCAAAGATGATAGAAAGTGGCCTTGCAAGATAGCAGCCAGCTCTCTCAGCATTCTCAGCTGCAGCCCATCCAATGCCATAGACTTGTGTTCTTGCAAAGAATTCCTGACTCAACTATCAAGCACTCCTGGTCCTTCAGAAGTGCCTCCCATGGGACCTCTCTACCAGTCCCCCCAGCAGGCCCAAGTCTGCTCTTCTGATAACCAGAGTCTGGAGTCTGCTTCTCCTCTTTACTAGCCTGACACTGATCATCACTTCCCTGATCAGTTCTTCCCTGGTGGCAGGTTCCAAGGCCAGGAAAATGGCACCCTTGTTGATATGCGTGGCTTAGCTGTGCTAGGAAGTTGTTCTTCACACCCTCCAGAATCCCCCTGGATAGTTTGAACCTGCTGCACTGCTGTCCCAGTGAGAGTCAGGGAGATTAAAGTCTCCCCAAGAGAATCAGGCTCTGTGATCCATAGGCTTCCTCAGGGTGCTTCAGAATGTAGCAGTTCTGTCACAGGTTGTGCATCTCTACTTCCAGCTCTTTATGTGCCAGTGTTTTATGTATTTGTGTATATTTGGGATGTGGCACCCCAGCTGTGGCACTAGGGCTGAGCGCAGACTTGTCACTGTGAAATGTGGTCCCAGAGCCAAGGACACTGTGTATGCAAAGGCCCCGCTTCAGAGCAGAGACATGCTGGTGTAGATGGTAGCTGAGGATGTAATGCTGACATGAGGCTCCCACTAAGAGAGTAAATGCTACAGTACCCAAGGCCAGAGAGAGACAGAGCTGGGCCATGCAGTCATGGCAGTAAAGGTGTTTTGTACCCAAGGTGACTCTGCAGTATCTTGGGGTCTGTGACAGAAGTGACCTGGATCCCCAGAAAGGAGAAGGTGGCACTGAGAAAGTCGCTGGGCCTGAACAGCCTGCAATACAGTCACACTGTGGCTGCATCATTAGCACAGTCCCTGTTCATGTCAGTGGGAATCAGAAAGAGTTCGGAGACAGGAGAACAACTGGGCTTTGGGAGTGTAGGCATAAGTGTGGAGACCTTGGTGTGATGTGCCTTCCATCTTTGCAGCATGCTTGGTGTGAATGGAATCGACTTTGCCTGAAGACAGTGATGGAAACCGTTGTCTGGGCATAGGTAGGAAATCCGAGGTGCCCAGGAGTGTTTGCCAGCAACCACTCCAGAAGGGCATGATGTTCCTGGTGGTCCTGTGCTGGACCTGCTGGAAACGTGGTGGTTGTGCTGCACACCCCATGCATCTGGCATGGCCCTGAAGGCCTCTTGTCATTGCATTAAATCAAGTGTGAGCACTGAATTAGAGGAGCTATTTGCAGAGTTGGGATCTGTATGTGTCTTGGCTTTGGAGTGAGTGGAGCTCTTGCAGTTGTCGGTAGCAAGTGTCATTTCAGATGGCCAAGGAGATTCTCCACTTGGCCCCCAGCTCATGCCCTGGAAAGATTTATGTCTCATAGTTACTCAGTCAGAGCAGGCAGACAGACACTGACACATGTCTTGGATGACCTCTGTCTCTTCCAGTGCCACCAGGTGTTTCTGTGTGAACAACTTTCTCCCATCCAATTTCACCTTTGATTCCAGTGGGAGCTTTGACAAGGAGTTCCCATGCAGACACTCATTTTGTTTACCCAAAAATGTGGGCAAGGGGAATCCCACATCCTATGAGTTTATGGGTGCACGGGAGGGAACTGAATGCCACTCCACCCCAGGGGCTTCTCCATGGGCATTAGATGTATTGATGAACTCCTCTGAATCAGTCTGTGAAGCACAGGTAAATGAACTCCCTTCTTCTTTCTGTGTCTAGGTGTCCTGTCTTCCTAAGAGATGGGACCAGTGCCTTCTAGAGTGAGACATTTCCACCTCTCTTAGATAACTGTCCTCTGATGAGACCAACTGCAAGGCTGGACTCAGTCTCTCTCCACTCTTTCAGGAAGGACCGTTGCTGATTATTTTARTCTGCTTCARTGGACCTTTAAYGTGACCCTGCTGCCTTTCAGGAGATGTCAATCCTGGAACCCTGGGAACATGCTGAGTGTGCACAGGGGACAGAGACAGTCATGCTTTCAGCTGGGACTCTGCTTCTGAGCTGCACCTGGCTCCTGTAACCATGGTAGCCCTTGGCAACCTGTCAGGTGCTGCAGAAAGACATCTCTGTCCAGGAGCAGTTCCTCTTAAAAGAGCAGCAAGGCTCAGAGCCAGGTCCTTTCCCTCTCTCTTTAACTGAGAAGTTAAAGACAATTGGGAGTGGGAGGATGGCTGAGAGCTCCCTGCAGTGATAAACCTTCACAGCCCCTGACACAGTAAGTCTCTGGCTGCAGGGCAATGCTGCTGTGGATCCTGGTAGGTTCTTCTGCAGCTGGCACCTTCCACAGCTGAAAGAGTCTGTCAGGGTGGCTCTCTGAGCCTCTCCTGTTTGGAGCAGGTGGTGCTTCAGGGCAGGGATTCATTCGTATGTGGTCAGAGGGAAAGGGCATCACCGGACGCTGCAGGGGTGTGAAGCCAGGGAGTGCACCCAGGTCTGCCCAGGGCTGCAATTCAGAGCAGTGTCCCTGCACCCCAGTTTGAGTCTGTGCTTTCATTTTCCTGTGGTTTGCAGAGTGCTGACAGGAGAGAGACAGGGCAGAGAGAAACAGCTCCCAAGAGGAAAGGCTCTGAGCAGTGAAGATCTGATCAGTGAAGGAGAAGAAGCAAGAATGATAAATGCTGTGGGAAAGGGAATTTGGAGACCTCCCTGTCATCCCCTTCTATGCAGATATTATCCTCTAAGCAAGCCCTGGTGGGTCTCCTCTCACACCCAGCAGAACCTGTACCCTCATGGCCGGGGGGTCCAGGGCATGACCATCCTCAGTAGCCTGAGCTCCAGCAGAGAGAGGGATCTCTTACTACAATATGTTCATTTCCCACTGTCTGGCAAAGGAGCTGAGAGTGACTCTCCTGCAAAGTTGCCATCTGGGAGGTGTTGTGCACAGCTGGGTGAAGGAAAGACTTTCCTGAGTGCCCGTCTGTCTCTCACTCCTTGCCTTCCCATTGGCAGGAGTGATAGAGTACTACTGCTTGTTTCTTTATCTCTGAGCTGGTTTCACTCTCCTGATCTCTGGGGTTAAGGAGTGGGTTCAGCTGCAATCAAGGCAGTAACATCCCGCTCCTGCTACATTGCCTGGAGAAACATTGCAGGTGGTAAACTAACATGAACGCAGGGTCTTTCTCCATTGGAAAGGAGTGTTTAGGAAGGATTGGGTCAGCCCCTGCCTTCACTGCACTGTTTCTTTCCCATGGCAGAGTGGAAATTGGTGTGATTGATCCAGATACAGACACCCCAGTTCAAGAGAGCAAAGCCTGGGGAGATGAACCCCTCAGAAGGACCGTCTCTTTCAGAAACAGCTGCCATGAGTGCTGTGTTTGTCTCTCATAAACATAAAAAGAGAATATTCCCCTGGGTCACCAGACCAAATCCCCTTCATTCAGCTCAGGGCGCCCATCCCCAGGTATCTCCACCAAATACACAAGGAAGTCTGACACCTCCATTAATAAATCCCAGTGACTGATTTTTCTGGAGCCCATGGTCAGAGACACCTGCACTGCAGGGCACCCCCAGTACAAGCCAGAGGCCAAGAAAGGATGTGAACAAGGCAAAAGAGGGAGGCAATGTGGGGGCTGCTATGGTGAGTGGAGTGAGTTTTGCTCAGAAAAGCCTGTTCTAACTTGTCAATGCCTTTTCCTCCTTGGACAGTGCCCTGAACCAAGACATAGTCAATGTCCAACAGTAGCTCCTTCAATGAGTTCCTCCTCCTGGCATTTGCAGACATGAGGGAGCTGCAGCTCCTGCACTTCTCATTCTTCCTCAGCATCTACCTGGCTGCCCTCCTGGGCAATGGCCTCGTCATCATAGCCATAGCAAGTGACCACCGTCTTCACACCCCCATGTACTTCTTCCTCCTCGACCTTGGCATCATCTCCACCACTGTCCCCAAACCCATGGCCAATTCTCTGTGGGACACCAGGGCCATTTCCTACACAGGGTGTGCTGCACAAATGTTTCTACTTGTTTTCTTCTTAGGAGGAGAGTGTTCTCTTCTTACAGTCATGGCCTATGACCGCTACATTGCCATCTGCAGACCCCTACACTACAGCACACTCATGGGCAGCAGAACTTGTGTCAAAATGGCAGCAGCTGCCTGGGCCAGTGGTTTTATCAATGCTGTCCTGCAGACTGCTAATACATTTTCATTACCACTGTGCCAAGGCAACACAGTGGACCAGCTCTTCTGTGAAATCCCCCAGATCCTCAAGCTCTCCCGCTCAGACTCCTACCTCAGGGAAGCTGGCCTTCTTTTGATTAGTCTTTGTTTAGTCTTTGGGTGTTTTGTTTTCATTGTGCTGTCCTACCTGCAGATATTCACTGCTGTTCAGAGGATCCCCTCTGAGCAGGGCCAGCACAAAGCCTTTTCCATGTGCCTCCCGCACCTGGCTGTGGTCTCCCTGTTTGTCAGCACTGGATTCTTTGCCTACCTGAAGCCCTCATCCCTCTCCTCCCCAGCTCTGGATCTGGTGGTGGTTGTTCTGTACTCAGTGGTGCCTCCAGCAGTGAACCCCCTCTTCTACAGCATGAGGAACAAGGAGCTCAAAGATGCCCTGAGGAAACTGATTCAGCACATCCTAGTTCAGCAGCAATAAGCTGCCCATCCGTCCTCACAAGTGGTTTCTGATTTATCTCAGACAACTGTTGTGCTCTGGGCATTCTCCCTGTGGTAGACATGTTTGTGTAGTGTTTCAATTTTTACCTCTTCTCCAAAGGCATGACCTCAGTCTGTCTGACCCAGAGGCCTCCTGTGAATGTGTATGTCCCTGTGTCACAGCTGGCCTCTCTCTAATAAAAGGGGATTTCCTCAGTGCACTGCTCGAAGGTTAGTCTCTTCTTTTAACTCTGCAGCCAAGAATGTGCTCAAGGATTTTCACGCTGAAAGACTCTTGTTTTTCCAGGTGCTGCTTGGGCTCAAGCCAATGAGCTCATCAATGATGTATTAGGGAATGAGGGCTGTATTCAGTTCTCACTTGTGGGTGCCCAGTGCTCCTGGAGGTGGGGGTGGGGAATGATCAAGCAGCATCTCCCGTATGGCAGGACTGGAGACTGATGCCTGTCCTTCTCAAAGGGAGTGTGGAGCCCCCAGGAGAGCACAGGGCACCTCCAAGGGCACCATGTGCCTCGAGGTGAATGGAGCTTCACAAAGTCAAGTGGAGTCACCTGAAGGTAGAGGTCAAAACCAATGAATGTCCAGGCAAATGAGAGCTCTACAATCCCAGAAGAGGCAGTGGGCACCCAGCAAGCACAGAGGAGGGAGCTTAGGGAGTTGTTCATGCCAGCTCCAATCAAAAACCATGGGCTGGGATCTAGGGACACACCTGCACAGAGCCTGAGGCATTTGAAATGCCCTGTGATTGCTCAGAGCATCCTCCAGATCCACAGACACTGGTGGAGGTTGTCAGGTGCATTGATGCCTATTTGGCATCCAGGGAGTCTCCTGGTCACCAGAACAAGGGACACAGAGTGTCACTGTGCGCTGCTTCCTTGTGCCACTGGGTCCAATCCCAGCTTGGAGGTTGATGGAATGGCTGACACACATCTCCTGCCCCGTGGAGTTGCTATGTCCACTGTGGGGCTGGGGCTGTGGAGTGAATGTCTGGAGCTCAGCATTCCCCTGCAGCAGGCACTGCTGTGGAGCCACTGCCTTCCTGGGCTGCTCTGCTGAGTGGGCTGTGGAGAGGGTAGGGGAGATGGGGAGAGATGGGGAGTGTCTGCGCTGGGCTGGAAAGGGCCTGAGAGAGGAAAAGTGCCAATGTCAGCTCAGCTGTGTGAGCTGGCAGGGTGAGGACACAGGCTAGGGGTGTTGTGATGYAGAGCCAGGTCTCATGGAGGGGAACCAAGACATGCCTGGTGCAGAGGAGAGGAGGTCGGTCTGTGCTCTTGGTTGCATGGAGCAACCATGGCATGGTGCCCCCAGGCATTTGTCACAGACGGACCTCTCACATCGGCCATTTCTAGTGCTCCTTACACACCCCAGGTTTCTGGGTGCATTTTGATGTGTGGCCAGCTGCTTCCTCCTGGGCTCACTGCCTGTGTCTAGGGGAACAGTAAACCCTGCCTGACCTCTCTCCCAGCCCAGACCCCAGCAGATCCCAACAGACCCCAGAGGATGGCAATGTACTATCTCCAATGTGGGACAAGGCCTGGACTGGGTAGGGGCTGGGCGCTGGGGAAAGCTGACAAAGCAGGAGGGCTGTGGGTGGATGGGTCACCGAGGGCTGTTACACGGACCGTGCCAAGGGGACATCCCAGGGTCCCAGTAGGGCCATGGGACTGTGTGCGCATGCAGGGAGGAGGCAAAGATGGGAGCCACAATGCTCCTCACCGCTCCATTGCAAAAGAACCTCCCAGGAGAGCTCTCCTAGCCCAACCCCATGAGCTCTTATCCCTGCTCCAGCCATGCCAGAGCAGAGGCTGGGGACCAGGAGGTCTCTCAGGCAGTGCTGTGTCAGCCTCCTGGAGCTCACCTGAGCACCAGGAGAAGCAGAGTGCCATCCTCGTATGTCCTCGTCCTGCTGAGAGAGTGGCACTGGCACCATGGAGATGGCCTCTTTCTGCCTGGGGTCAGTGTGGGACTTTTACATAGGAGGTGAAGGTGAATGTGACAGCCACTGTGCTGCAGAAACACCAGCCATGATCCCTTGCTGCAGCCCCCGCTGCCCTCTTCCCCTGCCCTGCCAGCCTCATGCTGCTTCATCTCCTGTCTCCTCTCTGCATGCCGTAGGACCAGCCACATGCTTGTTCCTCCTTTTGGGTAATAGAGATGTCCCAGCCCAGGGCAGCCAGCCAGTGCCAGGGCTGGGATAGAACATGGCAGGGATGAGGACCATGGCAGGGGGCAGTGGGACAGGGTGAGCAGCTCTGCTTGTGTCCCCACAGATGGGCCAGGAGGGACAAAACCATTGGACCAGTCAGGTCCAGCTACTGCTTTGCTATCAGCTCCATGCTGGGAATGTCAGGGTTTCCTGCCTCTGCAGGGGAACAGCTGGTGGTGGAGATCTCACGTGGGTCCAGTCCTGCGCTGTGTCCCATACCAGAGGTGGATGGGGACAAGGGAGTGTGGGGCTGGCAAAGGGCTTTTCCCATCAACTGCTGGGAGGGCAGCTTGCAGGAGAGGGAGAGACTGTCTCTGCGGCTGGGGCATTTCCAATCATGAAATCACAGAGCTCTTCAGGTGGGATGGGACCTCCAGAGGTCCCTAGTCCAACCTCCCATGCAAAGCAGGGCTGACTAGAGCAGGTCATTCAGGGCTGTGGCCCAATGAACTTTGAACATCTCCAAAAATGGACATGCCACAGCCACCCTTGGCCCTTGGCCTGGTATCTGAATCCCAAAATGATGAAAACTGTTTCGCTTATGCTGAGTTGCAATTTCTTGGGTTACTGAGGGTGTTGGCTGACATCACTGCTGGGCTGCTCACAATCATCCTTGAAAGGTCATGGATATCAGGAGAGGTTCCTGACGACTGGAAAAAAAGGCAAATTCATCTTCAAGGAGGACAAGAAAGAGCATCTGGGGAAGGATTGGCTGGTCAGTGTCACCTCAGGCCCTGCAAAACAAACTTTCCTGGAAGATTTGTGGACAGGGGAGTACAGCGCATATTGCAGACCTTGAATTTGGGAAGGCCTTTGACATGCTCCTCCAGAAGCAATTTGTAGACGCACTGGGGAGATGTGGAATGGAGGAGTAAGAGGCTGCCTGCTTCAAAGGGTAGAGAAAAGTGGTACAAAGTCCAGCTGACTAATGGTTACCAGTGACATTCCTCAGAGGTTGATACTGGGGAACACCATTAAGGAGAGATGCCAGAAAACTCCGTCTTCAATGGCTGCAGAATGAAGCTTGATTTTAGTCTGAAAGAGAAGAGATTAGGACTGACTGTCCTGAGGGTGATTATAAACTACTTGATGCTCTGTATGCTCTTCAGCAGTACTTCCTGTGGGCACACCTCGGTCTACTTTGCACTCCGTATTTCCCCTTGCATCAGAATTGTGGAGAGATAACTGAATCCAGGGAAACCCATGCTGATAATCTGGGCAGCCTGGGGAGCCCACTGAAAAAGCAAGTGTGTGTGCAAGAGCTCACAGCACAGGCCTGGGAAAGCCAAGTGGCAGTGACCTTCCGGAGGTGCCAAAAATTCCAACCCCTGAGCCACGGGGCTGGATGTGGGTTCTTCTGCTCATGCCATGGGCTCCTGACACACCTCACAGAGTAAGATAAATTACTGTGGGAGAGGTGGAGGAAGAGAATCAAAAGAGTGAGAATTGAGGCCTGGAGTCCCACTAATAAAAATCTCCAAATATGGGTGGATTTACCTCCATTCTGGCAAGGTCATTTCTTCCATGACCAGCAGCACCTAGGAGAAGTAGGATCTTTTCCAGACATCCCTCCTGGGATGGAGGGCAGCAGGATGTGAGAGACCTCTTCCAGCCAAGGGGGGAGCTGCTGGGCACTCAAACAAAGATTTCAACCTGAGACCTGAATGTCCAGGTTGGATGATGGCTACAAGACACTGCAAATGTGTGTCTCTCAAGGGATCTGAGTCACATCACAGCCACCACTGAAACAGCCCCAGAAGTAGATCCCACAACATCTTGCCTGAACAAGACCTGCAGTATTTCCTTGCCTTTCTTGTTCACCTAAAGTTTTCTTTTTTAGCTCCTGAGTGCTGGTGAGCAGTCCTGCTCCTGGAATGGTGGGGAAGGCACCAGTGACTGCCACTTCTGCTACTACACTCTGAATTTCATTGTGTTGAAGTAAACCAAGTCCCCAAGGTGTTCTCTGGACCCAGCTGGAGGAGCACAGATGGGACCAGGCCCTTCCTGTTCCTCCCCAGCATGTTGTGCCTCATGGCACTGCACTGCCTGGGGCTGTGCTAACACCCCTGCATACACTTCCTAGGCCACGTGCTTGGGGACAAACAGCCAGCAGTGCTTATGGGAGTCCATTAGGAGCATGCCCTCAGGATGGGCAAGGAGACTTCAGGCTCTCGTCACCCTGTTGGAGAGCTGTTGGCTGTTCCAAGGACTGAGGTGAGGAGGGACAGGTCCCACAGCTCATGAACTGAAGGTGCTGATGGTGAAGGTAGCAGGACCAGGGGTCCTGCTACTTCCTAGGCCCTCTTCCAGCTCCTGGAGAGCCGCTGCAGGAGCAAGCAAAACATTCTCCAGGTTCCTGGGAATGAATGACGGGGTGACTTGTGTGTGAGAACATGACAGGCCAGCACCAGGCACATGGCTGGGGTTTGTGCTTGTAAGGAAAACGGTGCCTGAGCACCTGCAGCAGACACACAGCTTAGATCCAAATTGTGAGGTCACTTCTCTCTGAAGCTGATGGGCTACAGCAGACTGTTGGTTCATGAAAAATCTTTTTGCTTGCCCTGTATCTGCTACCCAGAGGCCAGGAACAGGCTTATGGCTTTGATACTGATTTTGAGAACATTTTTTCCGTCAGCACTTGATATGCCAGAAGCGATCAGAAGACTGAAGTTTGTGCTTGTGAGGTCACTGCTGCCTGAGTGCTGATAGGCTAGCAGTGGGCACATGGCTTTGATTCTGATTGTGAGGTCGTTTCTGCCTCAGTACCTGATAGGCCAGCAGGAGGCTCTTGGCCCATGTAGGTTCTTGTGATGTCACCTCAGTCTCTGGTGGTGGTAGGCCAGAAACAGGCACATGGCTTGTATGGTCATTGTGAGGTCAGTGCTGCCTGAGTACTTGTTAGGTCAAACGCAGGGACATGGCCCTGATGCTGATTGTGAGGTCACTTCCTGCTCTGCAGCTGATGCGCCAACAGGAGGCTCTTGATTGTTGTCAGATCATGTAAAGTCCCCTCTGCCTCTGCTGCTGACAGTCCAGAAGCAGGTTCATGGCCTCCGTGCAGACCGCGAGGTCACTGCTGCCCGAGTACCGGATAGGCCAGCAGCAGGAACAGCATCAGCAGAGCAGCTGTGAGGCCACTTCAGCCTGAGCAGCTGAGCAGCAGCAACGGGGCTGTGGAATGGTTTGTCAGGACACTTCTGTCTCTAAAGATGACAGGCCAGAAATGCACTGACCTTGCAGGGCTGTTCCCTGCTGGGCTGGGGCTCTCCAGGGAGGCCTGAGCTGCCCTAGGCTGTGCTGGGCAGGGGACTTGTGCTGGGCTCCTGTTACCATGGATCCAGCAGGGTGCCTGGAGTCCACTGAATGGGCTCATCACCGAGTTCCTGCAAGCAGGGATCTGGTTGGCTGAAGGGATTGATTGCACGTACTCGTGATAGATTCTGATCAGAAGATGTTTATCCATATCAGAAGGCAAAATATATATATTGATACAGTAAGCACGAGTCATCCATGCGACATATACAGCGCGGTGATTGGGTATACAGCGATAAGCACATGCTCCAGCTACTAAAGCGATTGGTTATGTCCCTTGATACAATTTTCTCACAAGCAGACACCGTGGTTAGCTGCTTGGCTCATATTCTGCATTCTTGTTCTGTGTTTCTCACAGCACACCTGCCTCTAGTCTCAGTTGAAGGACAGGTCGCCTGTTCGGTGTCCAACAAACCCCACAATTCCTCCTCTTTTATTTTCAACCAGCCACACGCCCTTCAGCATGCCCGCTATCATGCATCGCAAGCATTGCAATAAGCAGGGAATAAGCAGCATTAGAGTGCAAATAACAAGTGATATTAAAATACTGAGATTAACAAGTTCTTTCACCCATCCTACGATTCCTAGGTCAGAGAGCCAACTATCAATACCAAATGAGCTGTGTTGTAGCTCATTCGTTAATTGTTGGAGATGCCGTACCTACGTAAAGATGGAATGGGAGTGATCGGACAGGTTCATACAACACATGCCCTCAAACTCATCACACCCATGTCATTGGACTAGCAATAAAAAGTTGGTTTTATCAATATCCCAAAAGTCTAGGTTATCAGCACAGTCAGCTGCATAAGCCTGAGTGCTGCGCTTTTCCAGGCGATGGGCTTGGGTACTGTTTAAGATCATAGTATCAGGAATGAGACCGGGTTTTGGTCATGTAATTGCACCAAAATGTGGCATTGCGATAGGGCACAAGCATAGCATTTACAACATGTTTGGTGGTCTGGTTCTGGCCTGTGTAATTAAAATAGAGACAGGCATCCACTCGCACAGTTCCTGGAATGTCCAGTTCCTGTGGCTCCCAGGGGGCAGGCGGGAGATGGGCCGCCCAACTGTCCCAGTTGTCAACTGCCGTTTGAGAGGTTTTGAGGAGGTCACTCACTGGCGAGAAGAGAGCGATCACCGTGCCCCAACTTCCGAGGGGTACACCCACAAGACACGTTGTGAAGGGGTTGGTCGGTGTTGCCAATGATAGGCATAAAGATTGTTGTCCTGTCATGTTGGCGAGGGTGACCCAAACATTTGGGCGTGGGGAGACGGAGAGCCATGCTGAACTGCAGGCGATGATGGCAGCGAGGAGGATGAGGCCAGGAAGGGTCAAACTCCCCGTGCCGGGACCCATCGCGGCCCGTGACCTGTGGAAACACAAGCATACCCTCGGCCCCACATGATTAGTCGGTGAGTAACCTGTGCGTCAGTCTTTCACCAACACTAACGCGGGCTCCGACCGAGGTACTGGCACGAGTGTTGAATGCATATTGTGATAGTGTTTCACTATAGGGGGCATGTTGTCATGTGCAACGGGCATTGATAAATGGTTTAATACAAATAAGGCCTTCCACAACCTGGCATGTGGTGTTTCACAGCTGTCTCCCCCTTTTTGTTTGGTCAACATGGCCTTCAATGTGCGACACGTGCGTTCCACAATGACCTGCCCTGTAGGAGAGTAGGGAATACCAGCGTGATGGTGAATGCCCCAGCTGTGTAAAACTGTTGCGTAGACCGGCTGACATAGGCCAGGCCGTTATTGGTTTTTATCTCTCTAGGAATGCCAAGGGCGGCAAAGGCGGCACGGAGGTGACTCTGAACGTGTTTACTTGTTTCGTCCGCCATGGCGGTGCCCAAACAGCTTGAGAAAAGGTATCCACCGATACATGGACGTATCGCAGCTTGCCAAATTCTGGGATGTGTGTAACATCCGTCTGCCACAGCTGCAGGGACTGCAGACCGTGTGGGTTCACTGCAGGGGAAGCTCCTGAACCGAACGGCTGGCAGTCCGGGCAGGTTTGAACAGTCAGTTTAGCATCGGCCTGTGTGAGGCCATGATCAAAGCATGTAGCTCTACTGTTTGTGGAGACCCTTGTATTTGTTCCACCTGGCACTGCCACTGACCCCCAGCTTGCCATGTAAGCGCTGCCTTGCCCGTTTTTCCTGACCCATTGGTAAAAACAGTGACGCCATCCACTGGCTGGTGGCAGCATAACGGCACTTCCTCTATCTTAACATTGGAATAGAACGAGAACATCTTGTGTGGTGGTAAATGGACACCTAGTTGTCCTTCAAATCCTGCCAGAGCTACTTGCAATTCTAGGCTATTTCGTAAAGACCAGCATAAGTAAACTTTAGTCATAGGTATAACAATCTTGACTGGCTCTGGGCCAGTTAAGGCTACTATTCGGTCTCAGCCCTTCTGAATCAGGGCTGCGAACATCTCGACTCAGGTGACAATGGTTTTCTGGAATTGTTGTGGAAGGAAAACCCACTCCAGCAAAATCAGGGGATCGGGGCGCTGTGTGTCCCATTGACTAATAATTGTCATCGGCTGTTGCTCTTGATTGCACAAAACCAGCTGTACTGGGCAATTCTCACTTCTCCTATAGCATTGCTGCATTGTGATTTGCTCATTAACGCATTGTGGTGCCGCTTGAGCCTCTGGGGTCCATCGCCTAGGGGCTTTGATATCTGAGTCACCCTTTAAAAATGCAAGTAGAGGGGCCAAGGTGGTGTTATCAATGCCACATTGAGTCCGAATCCAAATGATGTTTCCTAAGAGTTTTTGAACGTCATTCAGAGTGTGTATGTCCTCAGTTATTGATATTAGTTGCGGCCGAATTGTTTGTTGTAGGATCTTCCAGCCAAGGTATTTCCAAGGTGGCTCCATTTGCACTTTCTCATGTGCTGTTTGAAGACCTGCAGTTTGTAAGCTGGTGGTCAGTACTTCCATGCCTTTATGACATTTGCTTTAGATGCTCCAGCTATAAAAAGATCATCCATATAATGATACAGGTAAAGCCGTGGAAACTGCTGTCGTACTGGTTGAATAGCGCAGGCCACATAAGACTGACACATGGTTGGTGAGTTCTTCATCCCTTGAGGCAACACTGCCCAGTGGTATCTATCCATAGGCTCCTGCCTGTTGACCTTTGGCACCAAAAAGGCAAAGTGAGGTGCGTCGTCAGGGTGTAGTGATATATTAAAGAAACAGTCCTTTAGGTCGATAATTACTACGTCCCAATTTGCTGGAATCATTGTGGGCGAGGGCAGACCAGGCTGCAATGGTCCCATATCTTCGATTACTGCATTTATCTGTCATAAGTCATGTAATAAACGCCATTTTCCACTTTTCTTTTTAATAATGAATACGAGGGAATTCCAAGGACTGTTCGTAGGGACAATATGTCCCTGCTGTAGCTGTTCCTGAACCAGGACTTGCAGAGCGGTGACCTTCTCTCCCGTGAGCGGCCATTGATCGACCCAAACTGGGTCATTGGTTTTCCAGGTTAATTGAAGCGTTGGTCGCCCTTCAATGGCCGCTAGTGAAAATTTTCTGGGGAGGAAATAGTAAATCGACACTGCCCTAGCACATCACGTCCCAGGAGGCTAATAGGGATATTGGTGATGTAGGGGCGCACGGTGCATAATGTACCCTCTCTTGTCTGAATGGTGAGAATCGAGGCGCTTTGCAAGGTGTTAGACAATCTGCCAACGCTTTCGCAGCTTCAGGTTTTTGTTTGTTTGTTTGTTTGTTTGTTTGTTTTTTGCCATGTGCCATGTTCGCAAAGTTTCTGTTATCAAACACCAAGTCGTCCTTATGTCCCGGGCGGTCAAATCCCCCCGAGACGCGGCTTCCCAAATTGTCTGACCTGCATTTTCCCATGTTTCAAGATCAAACACCGCCGAAACTGTGGACAGGGCCCCTTTTGCTTTTAACCATTTAACTAAAAGTTTCACTACTTTCTCATCATAACTAACACCTTTCTTAGCTAATATTTGCAGTAACAACTTAATGATAACTTCCTCCTCTGTCGACAGATTAGATCCCATAGTTATGCTCCAGCTGCTCATCTGTAAACGGTGATTGCCCGGGCTTCTTGCTGCAGTCCCACTGCGAGCGATTCGTTCAGCTGGAGTCCCTTCTGGACACTCCTGTCAGCGCTTATTCGACCCTATCACATCGGGGTCACCATTTGAAGGGATTGATTGCACGGACTCCTGATAGGTTCTGATCAGAAGATGTTTTTCCATATTAGAAGGCAAAATATATATATCGATACAGTAAGCACGAGTCATCCATGCGACATACACAGCGCGGTGATTGGGTATACAGCGATAAGCACGCGCTCCAGCTACCGACGAAATTGGTTATGTCACTTGATACAATTTTCTCATAAGCAGACACTTATAAGCAGTGTTTCTCATACCACACTTCCTTTTAGTCTTAGTTGAAGGACGGTTCACCTACTTCAGTATCTAACAAACCCCACAGAGAGAGGCTGTGTGTGGGTTGTATGAGAACGGTAGCATATGGGAGGTTTTTTGCTTAAAATATCTCTCCTAACTTCTTGATATCTTTTCTCCTTTCGACAGTCCTCCATGCCCAAAGATAGCAACATGTCCAGCAACAGCTCCTACAATGAGTTCCTCCTCCTGGCATTTGCAGACACACGGGAGCTGCAGCTCTTGCACTTCTCATTCTTCCTCAGCATCTACCTGGCTGCCCTCCTGGGCAACAGTCTCATCATCGCAGCCACAGCCTGTGACCACCGCCTCCACACTCCCGTGTACTACTTCCTCCTCAGCCTCTCTGTTCTGGACCTTGGCTCCATCTCCACCATTGTCCCCACATCCATGGTCAATTCCCTGTGGGACACCAGAGCCATTTCGTACTCTGAATGTGCTGCCCAGGTCTCCATGGTTGTCTTCTTGTTATCAGCCGAGTATTCATTTCTTACTGTCACTGCCTATGACCACTACATTGCCATCTACAGACCCCTGCACTATGGGATTGTCATGGGCAGCAGAGCTTGTGTCAAAATGGCAGCAGCTGCCTGGGCCAGTGGTTTTCTGAATGCTCTCCTGCACACTAGTTACACATTTTCCATACCACTCTGGCAAGGCAACACAGTGGACCAGTTCTTCTGTGAAGTTTCCCAGATCCTTAAGCTTTCCTGCGCACATTCCTACTTCAGAGAAGTTGGGCTTCTTGTGGTTAGTGCCTTTTTTGTCTTTGGATGTTTTGTTTTCATTGTGCTGTCCTACATCCAGATCCTCACTGCTGTGCTGAGGTTGCCCTCTGAGCAGGGCCAGCACAAAGCCTTTTCCATGTGCCTCCCACACCAGGCTGTGGTCTCCCTGTTTGTCACCATTACAGGTTTTGCATACCTGAAGCCCCCCTCCCTCTCCTCTCCAGCTCTGGATCTGGTGGTGGCAGTTCTGTACTCGGTGGTGCCTCCAGCAGTGAACCCCCTCATCTACAGCATGAGGAAAAAGGAGCTCAAGGATGCCGTGAGGAAAGTGATTTCAGGAAGATTTTTCAGCAGTGGTAAAATTGCCATTGCACTCCACAAATGACGCCCACTGTGTCCTGGACCAGAAATGAGTGTTATTTGTTCACCTTGTATTATTACTATCATTACTATTATTAGTAGTTGTTGTTATCATGTTGCTGTACAAATGCTTGGATTCATTCCACCTTTACTGAGAGTGCTCTGTCTCACATGGTGGCCATATAAAATTGTGTCCAGCACTGGGTCAGAGCTGACTCCCTCACTGTATCTCTGTAATAAAGTAAGTTCTTCTCAGTGCAGTGCTTAAAGCCTGAGTCTTCTTCCATAGCTGGTGTTAAGAACAGGCCCAAGAATATCATGCCCAAATGGGCTACTGCTGCTGGGGTTCTCCATGAGTTCAGGAGCATAAATCTCATAATCTTAATCATAGAGACTATCTAGGGAATAGTCTCTATCCCCTAGAGACCAACGACTGGCTTTAGAACTCGCCCATCAGTGTCCAGTGGCAGTGGAGGGGATGAATGGTCCTGGATTTACATACCCGGAGCATTCCACCTGTTAATGCACACTGTCTGGTGCCCTTCYTTCTGGAGGGCAAGCTGGAGCTTCCAGGAGAGCGCAGCGGATCTCCTGGGACAGCATGTGCCTGGGGTGGGCAGTGAGTGGAGCCTCACAAAGGGAGAGGTCTTCCAAGGTGGAGTCACCTAAAGGTGAAGTGTAAAATCCAGGTATCTGTGCCCAAAGGAGGATTTTGCAATCCCAGGAGAGATAGTGAAGACCTGGTTGGCATAGGGAAGGGAGATTGGACAGCAATTCATGTCACCCTCTGTGAAACATGAGGAACAGGATCTAGAGGTGCACCTGGATACTACCAGCACCTTTGGAAATGCTCCATAGTCCCTCCAAGTACCTGCAATACTTGCATCTCCGTGGTTGGGTCTGCTTTCCACCCGGACCAGCACAACCAAGGCAAAGTCACCCCATGGCCCTGTGGCCCCACAGCCCACTTGCTCTGCAGAGCAGCATCGCCACTCAGGGCCTTGAAGGAGAAAAGGGGAAGGGGATGTGGGAACAGCCAGTGAGATCAGAGGAGGGACTGCAAGAGATGAGAAGGAAGTGGAACTGGGCTTGAAAGTGTCTTGGAGAGAAAAACACTGATATATAATTCAAAGAAAAACATATTCAGAGTGTGGGCTCACTGAAGTGAGGTCAGGATGCAGAGCCAGAAGTCCTTTCTGTCCTGGCCCTCCACATGGCCTGGGAAGTGGCTGGAGAAGAACTAATGCTCCCCACCCTCCCAGGTCATAGTGCCATCATCCTTCCTGAAGTGTGGCACTAACACGAAGACTTGGACCCCTTGTGGGAGCTTGCATTGAAGGAAGCAGGGCCTAGGAGGCRCATCAGCTTGCTGCTGTCCCTCAGGCCTTGTCCCCAGCACATGTCCTGGAGACAATCTATTTCCTCCGCCCCATATGCTGGTCCTTACCCCAGATGTCACCCCCAGACAAGGCTCTCTGCCCAGCTGGAGGACTCGGCATCCAGCTATGAGCCCTGGGAGGATGAGCCCTCTCCTGAGTCTTTTGCAGGGCTGGCAGGGAGCATGCAGAGGAGGTCCTGGAGCCAAATCCTGGGCCTSTAGACCATCYTCYTCCCAYGGGKGSCAAAAGCAGGGTGCCTCAGGGCAAAGRTCCAGCCCAGCTTKTTGTYRCAWGAACAGAGAGGAGAAACTGCCYCAGRAACYTCCTYAYAGATCCAGCCCTTCAGAGCAGMYRTTTCCAGCACTGRCCATTCCCATRGATCTGTTGAGGGGTGATCTTTGGATGTGACCAGCTCAGTCTATGTTCTGGGCTCAGCACCTGMATGGGGGGAATGGTGATCTTGCCTGGCCTCTCTCTGGGCCCAGACCCAGCCAGCCCCAGAGCATGGCCATTCTGCTAGCCCCAGAGGCACAGAATCAGAGCTGGGGACTAGTGGGAGCCTGCTTGACAGGAGGGCCTTGGGGGACCATGCTGGGGAGATGTTTCCTCACCCCTGACCACACCCTGTCCTGTGCAGTGCAGCAGGGCTGTGCCAGTGCAGGATGGGGTGCAGATGGGAGCCATAACACTCCAGGAAACTCCCGATAGTCATGGAGGGGACTTAGCACTGCTGGTGGGGTTGAAGGACTCTCAGAGGCTGCGGCCACGCGTACTCTCTGCCACCACTTCCAGATCAAGGACAGGTGGTTGGTACTGACCACTGCAGCTCACAGTGCCCCCTCTCTTGGGTCACCTTCCTCTCTCAGGAGCACAGCCAGGTGCATAACTCCCTGCCTGGGTGTGCAGGAGAGCTACTGGAGGTCTTCTCATGCCTGCTGATCGCAGCTGTGCCCTGGTGTCAGCCCACAGGCTCTGCCCTGGGTAAGGTGATGTCTCCATATACTCTCCTCTGAGACCAGGTAGGGACCTTCAGCACATAGCTCTGCTTGGAGATGGCCATCATGGCCTTCCTGCACAGTCCCAGGAGATCCCAGCAAGGCTGTGCTTGGAGGTGAGGCTGTGATTGTACTCACTCAAAGCAGATGGGATGGTCTGCTTGGGGGTCAAGAGGAGGAAAGGACAAGAGACAACAAGGAGAAGATGTAGTAAGGAAAATTTCAAATGAGTTGAACAGAAAAAGGAAGAACTAACTATGACAGCTGAGCAGCACTGGGGCAGGGGTGGATGGGGCAGGATAATTTTTAACACTCTCCTGGAGAAAGCGCTTGCCAAGCTGATCTAGGTGCAAAGTTAGCCCAAGTCAGAGCAGATCATGGTCCTGGAGGAGTCCTGGGCAGGGGATACTGTTGTGAAGTTGAGGCCTTGCTGGCATTTGCATTCCCTGCTCAGTCTTGTCCTTGGAGATACACACTAAATGAGTTCACCCTCAAAAGGAGTATCTGCTCCATGGGCAACAGGAGTCAAACCACCACAGGGAGACTGCAGAAAAGTTCTCAGGGACACACCAAGCATTCAGTGCCTTCAACTGCTAAGCTGTCACCAAACCAGTGCTTTGTATCCTGGGTCTTAAGGGCTGAGAAAGCTTTAGAGCCAGAGGAGATTAAAATCTCATCTCCTACACTCATGGGTTAGACTGTTGTCATCAGTGGCACTGAGTCTAGCTGGAGGCTTGTAGCTAGCAGTGTCCCCCAGGGCTCAGCACTGGGGGCAGTCTTGTTCAACTTACTCGTCAATGACCTGGATGAAGGGACAGAGTGCCTCCTCAGCAAGTTTGCTGATCATGCCAAGCTGGGAGGAGGGGCTGAGACACCTGAGGGCTGTGCTGCCATTCAGAGAGACCTGGCCAGGCTGGAGACTTGGGCAGAGAGGAACCTCCTGATGTTCAACAAGGGCAAGTGCAGAGTCCTGCACCTAGGGAGAAATAACCCCAGGCACCAGTACAAGCTGGGGGCTGACCTTCTGGAGAGCAGCTCTGCAGAGAAAGACCTGGGAGTGCTGGTGGCTGACAAATTGACCATGAACCAGCAATGTGCCCTTGTGGCCAGGAAGGCCAATGGTATCCTGGGGTGCATTGAGAAGAGTGTTGCCATCAGGTCGAGGGAGGTGATCCTGCCCCTCTACTCAGCCCTGGTGAAGCCTCATCTCGAGTATTGTGTCCAGTTCTGGGCTCCCCAGTGCAAGGGAGACATGGAGCTACTGGGGAGAGTCCAGCGTAGGGCTACAAGGATGATCAGAGGACTGAAGCATCTGCCCTATGAGGAACAGCTGTGAGAGCTAGGCCTCTTTAGCCTGGAGAGGAGAAGACTGAGGGAGGATCTTATTAATGTCTACAAATACCTCAAGGGAAGGCATCAAAAGGATGGGGCTGGACTCTTTTCAGTAGTGCCCAGTGACAGGACAAGAGGCAAATGGCACAAACAGAAACACAAGAAATTCCACCTGAGAATGAGGAACAACTTCTTTATTGTGGGCGTGACAGAGCACTGGAACAGGTTGCCTAGAGAGGTTGTGGACTTTGCTTTGCTGCAGATACTCCAATGTGCTCAGAGGAAATCCTGCCTAATGTGCCCAAGGTGACCCTGCTTGAGCAGGGAGGTTGGACTAGATGATCTCCAGAGGTCCCTCCCAACCTCAACCATTCTATGACTGTAATTTTGTGAATGTTGCTCATGGGTCATGCCCAGCTCAGCCAAAATTCCTCTCCAGCCTGTTTAGGTATCTCCTGTAGGGACTGAAAGGCTTTTTGGATCTCTGATATCAAGCTAAAGGGAAAGTTGGGAGGACATCCTCAGGGCCAGATGAAGAGCCCTGCTCAGCTACACAGGCCACAGTGCTGAGCAGATCTCTGTCCAACGGACTTGCCTCTTGCACCTGGACTACAGCCAGGACTGTACTGAGGAAAGGACACAATTCATTTAAGTGCTTCCATTTATCTAGGAGTGTTTGCATTTATCCAGGCAATGAAAGCCTCCAAGAAGTGAGGAGAGGTGGTATGTGAAGTTCTCCTAAAGCAGAAACCCCCATCTCGTGCAAGAGGGAAATGATTTGTAACACTGTGGGATGCTCCCCTCTAACGAGAAAACAAAGGAAATTTGGGTTTATTGCACCTCAGGGTGGAAACAAGTCCCAGAAATCCTACCATGCCCACAAGTGGAAATGCTGATTCCTGACACTCTCTGTTTCCAATATGCTTTGATTGTGTCACGAGGAAGGAGAGACTGTGACAGGACCTCCCCCTGCTCAGAGTGAAGATGTTTGGAAAAACGCCAACTGCAGATTCAAGCAAAACCAGGGAATGGGATTTCTCAAAGACCCCGATGCCTAATGGCAGATACCAAAAGCATGGAGGCAGGGAGGTGGGGAGCTCCAGTGTGTAACTGCCCCACATATCTGGGAGGGACAGCTTCCAGTGAGTGAATGTCCCACAGTSAGGRGTAGAAGGCTGTAACTGCTGGTTATCACCTTGGTATGAAAAAGGGCCTCCTTTGTGCTGGCATTTCAGGGCTGCTACCTCCAGAGTCTTCTCCTGCTATCTCACGATCATTGCAGGCAAGGCTGCTCCTGACCATCATATCCATAACCAGTTGTAGCTTCTTTCTCAGAATTAGGTCCAGTAGAGCGCTCTTCCCCCAGCTGCTGGGAGTCAGCTACAGACACCTGATCAGGAAGAGCAGCAGATGAGGCCTTCTTCACACAACTGGAAGAAGCTTCATGTGTGTAGGTCCTGGTGCTCACTGGAGGAAATTGAACCACTCTAATACAGGCTGGAGGGACAACACAGCAGGGCACAAGCCATCCAGGAGGTTTCTGGAGTGCATTGACTACAACATCCTGACACAGGCAATGGAGGAGCTGACAAGGACAGGAGCTCTACTGGCCATAAAGGTCACAAGTGTGAGCTTCACCTCCTCAAGAGACAAGCCAGAGGAGCCACCTCCAATCCTAGGTGATTCCAAGAGTAGGACTGCAGGTGGCCAGATGTCATGAAATGGAGCAGAAATGGCCAGATCCAGCCTTAGATGTGACAGAAAAGCAGATTTCCTTGTTCTATGTTCTATTTCCTTGTTCTAACCCAAAGCAGTCCCTCACGTTATCCCCCCTGCTTGAGCAAAGAGAAGCACAGTGGGGCCCACTGGCCTCCAAGGCAGTTGTGCCTGTGCTGCCCCACCTCATGTGCTCACCTGGTTGCCCAGCTGTGATGTCACACTCTCTGATGTCACAGGTGCTGGTGACCACTGGAGGAGATGGTCAGGCTCAGGCAGGCTCAGCTGTCTTCCTTCCCCCACCTTTCAAGTCAGGTTTGCCCTTTGGGGTTTCCCCACCTGCAAGCTGTATTTGGAAAGAAAAAAAAAAGGAAAAAAAAAAGGAAAAGGAAAGGAAAAAAAAATTCTAACTTGTGATTGAAGGCGACTGCCTCATCCAGCCTCTGGTACAGAAGGAAATATGAAGATATCAAAGTCCCTGTTATATGAAGATGTCAGCCTCCGAGTAAGTAACAGATGGTTGGAAAGGGGAAGTCTTGACATAGGAGGTACTTGTAGCTCTTTGATGCTGGAGGGCATTTTCATATTTTTAGCATACCTAGAAGATGAAATTCTCTTCCTAGTACTCCTGGGAAACCTTCTCTGGAGCAGCAGCCTATTGCAGCAATGGTTTTTCTGTTGGAAACATCACACCTGCAGAAGATAAATCTTGCTTAGAAACCTAGAGTGGCTTCATCTCTAACCCAGCAGCATCTCAAAGCTGGTGGAGGAGGTGGCCTTGGATGGTATTTATAAATCCTGTCCTCACTGAGGCACTCCTCAGGTGCAGATAATCCCCCCCCAGTCCCAGAACCCATTGCTTTGGATCCTCATTATCTCTAACAACGTCCCCTACCCACTACCTTTCCCTGGGAGATGTGCATCAAATACCTGAGCCTGGCACAAGCACACGTGGTTGTGGGAGAGTGAAAATGCTGCCATTCAGCTACTGTGTGTGAACCGGCAGTGTGGGAGTACAGAGCCGTGTGCTTGCAGGGCAAATGCAGGTCTCCTGGGAAAGGCACCAGGACCTGGAGGGTGCAGAAGAGAAGAGCCCAGGGTGTTACCTGTGTTTCACAGACACACTCGGAAGCTGCACCAGGGCCATCATCCCAGACCAGCCCCACACAAGTCTCTGTATCCTGTCAGAGGGGAAAATTCCAGCTTTGCATGGCCTCTCTTTTGCACCAGCTCCTGACAAATCCTGGAGAACAGCTGTCTGCTGATGCCCACATGGGGCATAGCCCAGGCTGGGCAAGGATGGGGTGCTCAGACCCCCATACCCCCAGTCTCTGAAGGATCATTTAAGAGTCATTTAATAATACTGCAGCCCTTTCCATGTCCAAGGTCTCTGGTGTGAGCTCCAGCTGTGCTCTGACTTTCCTCACGCCTTCCCTGCATGCATGGACAAAAGCAGCCTGTGCCCCTTCCACTCTCCTTGAACTTCCACCCCAGCACCCTGAACACTGGTGCTGCTGCCAGGACAGAGGGGGAGGATCCCCTGCAGTAGTTCCTCCAGGAGCTCCACAGGGAAATGCTGTGCTCAGCCCCACTTCAGTCCCAACCCCGTCATGACAGAGGGGAGCTGTCCTCTCCAAATCCATTCTCACAGTGCCAGCTCCACCTCATCCTGCTCCTGAATATCTCCAGTGCAGCCCTGGAAGGAGCTGAAGTTGCCTCAGGTCTGGGTCTGTGTGGTGGCAGGAGGGTTTGACTTGGGCACAGCAGCAGAGAAACAAGGATATTGAGGTGAAGACCTCTGCCCTTGGTTGCACAGATGGGACGCTGGACGGCTGATTTTTTTACGGCCATCCAGGCTTCACATGCGGGGTGGATCCCCACTTGAGGGTAGCAGCATCCGAATTTTCACGGGTTTCAGTGTAGCCACAACCATGGTGGAGGCAGGGGGCAAACCCTGGCACATACAACTGCAAAGGCTGAGGGAAGAAAAGGCAGTGTAGGGCTAGTGAAGGCCCTCGCTCTCTCCTCCCCATGGGGAAGAGTCCCCAGGTAATGCTAGACTCTGCTTTGGCCAACAGGAGAGGGGCACAGAGTAGGGTGGAAGAGGCAGACAGAGCTTCTCAAGATGCATGAGGGAATTTTCCAATGCCTAAGGGTGAGCCAGGGATCTTTGGATCTTCCACTTGGGGCTCTCCCAGTCAGACTCACCTCTCCATGCCACATGTGCCAGAACAGAGGAGTAAAAAATCATGGAATTGCAGAGGAGTTTTGGTGGGAAGAGACCTCTGGAGGTCTCCAGTCTGAGCTCCTGGGCAAAGTAGGGCTAGTTGGAGGCGCCTAGTCTTGTCTGACCATGACCAGACAATGCTTGACCTTGAATACCTGCTCTGCTCCTCTTCTCCAGGCACTGCAGGTTAGCCTCTCTCATCAGTGGGTCACTGTCCTGCCTACCTTGCCAGAACCCTTTGTGTCCTCACTCTGCTTCCCACATGGAGCAGCCCTATTGTGGGGCCATTGGCCATGCTGGTCAAGGTAGGAAGCAAACCTAGCTGGACAGGGATCACCACTCCTGGTGCACAGTGCTCAGAATGGCCCCAGGGTGTCTGTAATGGCAGGAGATGTGTTTGAGGACGAACCAGCTCCAGCCTGTTGTATTTCACTGAGGGTGCAGGAATTGCTCTTCAGTGACCCTTCCAGGGGCCTTTTGGGTCCCTAATGCCTCTCTGGGGATTGCAGAGCCCATGTATCCCCATGCCTACCTGGATTTAGTGCTATATCATCAGGTTAAAGAATCACAGAATCAGTAAGGTTAGAAGGGACCTCTGGAGATCATCTAGTCCAACTTCCTTGCTCTAGCAGGGTCACCTAGAGCATGTTAGACAGGGTTGCATCCAGGGGGACTTTGAATATCTCCAGAGAAGGAGACTCCAAAGCCTCTCTGGGCAACCTCTTCCAGTGCTCTGGAAAGAAATTCCTCCTCATATTCAAGTCGAACTTCCTGTTGTTCAGTTTGTGCCCTTTAGCTCTTGTCCTGTTGCATGGGACTACTGAAAAGAGTTTAGCCCCATCCCCTTGACACCCTGCCTTCAGATACTTACAGACATTGATAAGATTCTCCCCTCAGTCTTCTCTCCTGCAGGCTACAGAGGTCCAGCTCTTGCAGCCGTTCCTCATAGGGCAGATACTCCAGCCCTCTGACCATCTTTGTAGCCCTACACTGAACTCTCTCCAGTAGCTCCATGTCTCCCTTGCACTGGGGAGCCCAGAACTGGACACAGGACTCGAGATGAGGCCTCACCAGGGCTGAGTCGAGGGGCAAGATCACCTCCCCTGACCTGCTGGCAGCAATGTTCCTAATGCACCCCAGGATACCATTGGCCTTCCTGGCCAAAAGGGCGCATTTGTAGAATCAGTAAGGTTGGAAGGGATCTCTAGAGATCATCTAGTCCACCCCCTCTTCTCAACTAAAATCACCTAGTGTGTGTTAGACAGGGTTGCAGCAACAAGTTCCCCCCTTTAAGCCCGACTTGAACCAGAAATCTTTAAATCTTCAGTCTAACACTCTCCCAGCTGAGCTACTTCAGCTGCACACTCCCCTTCTAGCCAAGGACACACAGGGCTTTTTTCAGCTGCTTATTTGCAGCCTGCCACCACTCTCTCCATACTCCCAGCATCTCTGCACCTTCTGCATGTGTCTCTCAGATATCACAGCAATGCTGTGAGACAGAAGAGCCTTTTTGGAGGGCAGCTTGCAGCCTGGCAGGATACCACAGGGAAACACTGAAAGGACTCTTAGAACTGGAGATGGGCTCTCCTTAAGGGAGAGTCAGTTCATTTCCCAACCCCATAGACTCCTTTTTCTGCACAGATGATTAGCAGGGAACTGGGGAAAGCTCACTCCCAAGCAGACCCCTCTGTTCCTGACTTGCAGCACCAATGTCTGAACTGCAACTGAAAACTCCCAATCCCACAAAGCACAAAAGCAAGAACAGGAGCATCATGGAGGGGAAGCTAGGAGCAACAGCATGATCCTGCCGCCAAGGGAGGCAAGGAGAGAGAGACACATGGGAAGTCAGGCAAGGATTCACCTTTCCCAGCTGGGCACGCCACCTCACTGATGGTGACATTTCAGGGCAGAAGATCTCAGCCTCTTTGTGGTGCAGTGTGAGATGGGCTCATGGCAAGAGAGATACCCCTCTCCTCTGCCAGAGATCTGGCTGCAGAGAAGGGGGTTTATACCCTGGAGCCCGTGGCTGTCAGGGCAGGGGCTCTTCTGAGTGGGAGGGGAGACACTGGAGGCTTACTCAGAGGAAGATGCCTGCATCAGAGGGACTGACCTTCACTTGCCCAAATCCATCCTCCCATGATGATTCTATTTGCAGTTCCCTCTCATTCTCTGCCCATCTCTGCTGCCTGCAGCTGTTCCTGCTGCCTGGAGCTTCCTCAGTCCCAACATCTTTCCCCTGTCAGTGCACACACTCACAGACCCTGTCTCACCCTGTGTGTGCTCAGTTCTGCCCTACAGAAACCTCCCAGGACTGGGCACTGTCCAAGGGCATCTCTGTGCATGCAGGTCCTAAGGAGTAGGTCACAAAAGCTCTGATAAGTCCATAGAGGTGCTGCTGATGCTGCTGCAGGGGGAAGGAGAGTTGAAGGGGTTTGCTGATCCTTCTCACAGACCTGTTGATCTCTGAGATTGAAGACTTGTGAATCCCAGTTCCTTGCCAAAAGAGCAAACACCTTCCCCTTTTCTTCCTATCAAAATTAGGAAACTGAAAGACCTGGAAGGAAACCTCCTTCCCTTTTCAGTAGCCGCTTTTTCACCTTCCTCTGCTGTGCAGGGACACTGCTCTGATTCCACAGTGCTTGGCACACCTGGGTGCATATCCCAGCTTCGCAGCCCTGCAGCTGTCCTTGGGAGAAAGCAGCAGCATGACCTGTGCTATGGCAGTGTGGCAGGGAATCCCTGCTCTGAAGCATCTTGCCCTCCTCTACAAAGCACAGTGATCCTTAAAAAACCTGTAAGTGGAGGGATGCAATAGCTTTAGAGGACCCTTCCAGGAGCCTTCATAGCATTGCCCTGCAGCCAGAGACTTACCGTGTCAAGGGCTGGGAAGATTTCTCCCACAAGGAGCTCTCCTCTGTCCTCACACTCCACATGGCTGTTCACTTCTCTCTGTCATGTCTCAACTCATACCAGCAGCAGCAGGCAGTGCCCAGAGCCCTGCTGCTCTTTGCAGAGGATCTAATGCTGCACAGAGCTGTGCTGCCAGTTTGCCATCAGCTCCCTCTGTCCCTGAGGCCTGACCCTGCTCAAGAGCGGAGGTCCAGCTGAAAACATGACTTCCTCTATGCCTTGTGCTCCCTCCTCCAGGGAAATGTTCACGGAGGTAAAGCAAAATAATCACCTTTGGTCCCTCTCTAAACAACACAGAGAGACCAGTTACAGCTTTGTCAGTTGTTACATCAGGGGATGGTTATCTACAAGAGGTGGAATCATTCCACACTGGAAATCCACATTCACATTTCTTATTTAAGCAAACAAGAAGGGAGCCCTTTGACATGAGCATTGACATGCTTCAGGTTTTCGTTCAGATGACACAATCTGGGCATTGCATGCCCATTTAGAAGGCCCTGGGCTGCAGCAGAATTCAGCTCCCTACTGTAAACTCCATGAACACACAGGAGGTGGGATTCCCCTTGCCCAAGCTGAAGTGGGCACAATAGAGATGTCTGCATGGGCGCACATTGTCTAAGCTCCATTATAATCACCATAGATGAAGGGTGGGAGTCAGCTGCTCACGTGCAAACACCTGGTGACACTGGAGGAGTCAGAGGTGGTTCCAGTCCTGTGCCACTGTCTGTTTGATCCAATGGAGCAACTGGGAGACCCACTTCCTTATGGAGCATTAGCTAGGGGCCAGGAGGGGAATTTCCTTGACCATCTCAAATGACAGTAGATGCCCGCTTAAACTAGAGCTCCACTCACTCTGAAGCTCAGGCATAGGAAGATCCCAATGTTACAAACACAAACAGCTCATATAATTCAGAGCAGACACCTGATGTAATGACATAGAAATAGGCTGGCAGGACCATGTTGGAGGCCTGGGGTGCCCAGCAAAACTACACGTCTCTAGTAGTTACAGTATGAGACCTACAGGAGAATTATGCTCCTTGGGATATTTTGCTGGCAAGTGCCCCAGGGCATCCTGGGTTTCCCCTGTGTGACTAAACAACTGAATTCCACCGCTGCCTTTAGGTACAGTCTCTACTGTCTACATGCAAGTGTACTGCACAAATGGGAGGCACATCACACCAAGGTCTCGAGTCTCTGCACTTTCCAATCAGGGCTCAGGCACTTATGCAGTGGCACCTTGTCCTGCTAGAGATTGATGCAAGTCTGTCACAGGTACAGGCATTGGTTCAATGTGCCGCAGAGTCAGCTCAGCCAGCCAATCTCTCCCCTGCCAGTACTGCGCAGCCCAGCTCCGTTTCTCCCTGGCCTTGGGCACTGTAGGGTCTGCTCACTTAGTGGAAACCTCCTTTCACCATTACATTGCCACCTGCTATCCATACCATGATGTCACCACYTGCAGTCAAAGCCTTTCCATACATATGGTTCTTGGTGACATGTTTCCTGGGACAAATCTTCAGTCAGCTCTGTACAGATGCTCTGTAGCCCAGATATACACAAGTATATACAGCCTGGGGTGCAACCGGGAGCAAATGGAGATGCACAAGCTGCCACAGGAGTGCCACATGGTTAGAATCCCTGAGATGTGGTGGGATCAATCGCATGACTGGAGTCCTTCACAGGCAGGGTGCAAGTTCTTCAGGAGAGGCCACCAGGGAAGATGAGGAGAGGAATGCCCTATGTGAGATGGGATAGCTTCGATGTACAGAGCTCTTCGGTGGGATGGACAAGGGAGGCATTTCTGAAGGGTAGAAGAGCTCAGGAAGGCTGCCAGTAATTAAGTACCTATCAAGCACAAGAATGCTCCATATGATCAGTTTGTAAAGTCAGTGGTCATTTCTGGAGTCAAGCTTGGCTAAAGAGGGAGCTCACACCTGATTTCCAGGGCAAAGGCTGAACACACTGCTCTCCCAGAGACCTTCCTGGAACCTCACGCCAGGAGCAGGAGGGGATGTCAGGGCACGGCAATGTCCAAAAATAGACTCCACACAGAATCACAGAGTGGCTGAGGTTGGAAGGGCCCTCTGGAGATCATCTAGTCCAACCTCCCAGCTGCCTGCTCAAGCAGGGTCACTTAGAGCATGTTGGACAGGGTTGCATCCAGGAAGGTTTTAAATATCTCTAGAGAAGGAGAATCCGCAGCCTCTCTGGGCAACCTCAGTGCTTTCTCATTCTCACAAGAAAGAAATTCATATTTAGGCGGAATTTCCTGTGGTTCAGCTAGTGCCCTTTGCTTCTTGTCCTGTCGCATGGCAACACGGAAAAGACTCTGCCCCAGTCCTATTGATATATCCTCCCTTCAGATACTTACGTACATTGATAAGATTCCCCTCTCAGTCTTCTCTCCTGCAAGCTACAGAGGCCCAGTTCTTGCAGCCATTCCTCATAGGGCAGATACTCCAGCCCTCTGACCATCTTTGTAGCCCTACACTGGACTCTCTCCAGTAGCTCCATGTCTCTCTTGTACTGGGGAGCCCAGAATTGGACACAATACTCGAGATGAGGCCTCACCAGGGCTGAGTAGAGGGGCAGGATCACCTCCCTCGACCTGATGGCAACATTCTTCCTAATGCACCCCAGGAGACCATTGGCCTTCCTGGCTGCAAGGGCACATTGCTGCCTCATAGTGAAATTGTCAGCCACCAGAACTCCCAGGTCCTGCTTTCCTACTCCCAGAGCTGCTTTCCAGAAGGTCAGTCCCCAGCCTCTACTGGTGCAAGGAGTTATTCCTCCCTAGGTGCAGGACTCTGCACTTGCCCTTGTTGAACATCAGGAGGTTCCTCTCTGCCCAAGTCTCCAGCCTGGCCAGGTCTCTCTGAATGACAGCACAGCCCTCAGGTGTCTCAGCCACTCCTCCCAGCTTGGTATCATTGGCAAACTTGCTGAGGAGGCACTCTGTCCCTTCATCCAGGTCATTGATGAATAAGTTGAACAGGATGGGACCCAGTACTGAGCTCTGGGGAACTCCACTAGGCCTCTAGCCACATGACTTCAACTAGACTCCACGCCACTGATGACAACACTCTGAGCTCTGCCTTTCAGCCAATTCTCAATCCACCTCACTGTCCACTCATCTAACCTACACTTCCTGAGCCTATCTAGGAGGATGTTATGGGAGACCATTCCAAAAGCCTTGCTGAAGTTAAGGTACACAACATCCACTGCTCTGCCCTCATCTACCCAGCCAGTCATTCCATCGTGGAAGGCCATCAGATTGGTTAAGCAGGATTTCCTCATGGTGAATCCATGCTGACTACTCCTGATCACCTTCTTCTCCTCCATATGTTTGGAGATGACATCCAGAATGAGCTGCTCTATCACCTTTCCAGGGATGGAGGTGAGGCTGACCGGCCTGGAGTTTCTTGGGTCCTCCTTCTCGCCCTTTTTGAAGACTGGAGTGACACTGGCTTTCCTCCAGTCCTCAGGCACCTCTCCAGTTCTCCATGCCCTTTCAAATATGATGGAGATGATGGAGAACAGCCTAGCAACAGCATCCACCAGCTCCCTTAGTACTCGTGGGTCCATCCTATCAGGACCCATGGATCTGTGGAAGTCAGATTTGCCCAAGAGATCTCCTTGACTAAAGGAAAGTCTTCCTTTCTCCAGACTGTCTCCCTTGTTTCCAGGCTCTAGGATTCTTGGGCTGCCCTTAGCAGCGAAGGCAGAAGCAAGAAGGCATTCAGTAATTCTGCCTTCTCTGTATCCCTCGTCACCAGGTGCCCCAACCCCATTCAGTGGCAGGCTCACATTTTCCTTAATCTTCTTCTTGCTACCAATGTATTTGGAGAGGCTCTTCTTGTTGTTTTTGACATCTCCTGTCACATTTAATTCCATATGGGCCTTAGTCTTCCTTGACGCATCTCTGCATTCTCTGACAACATTCTTATAATCCTCCCAACTAGCCTGCCCTCTCTTCACATTCTGTGTGCTTTCGTCTTCCGTTGGAGTTTTGTCAGGAGCTCCTTGCTCACCCATGCAGGTCTCCTGCCCCCTTTGTTGCACTTCTTTCTCCTTGGAATGCACTGCTCTTTAGCTTGGAGGAAGGGATGCCTCCAGCTTTCCTGGACTCCCCTTCCTTCTAGGGCCTTAACCCATGAGATTTCTCCAAATAGTTCTCTGAAGAGACCAAAAAATCCTCTGTCCTGAAGTTCAGAGTTGTGATCCTACCTATTGGTTTGCTTCCTCCACGCAGAATCCAGAAATCCACCATCTCATGGTCACTGCAGCCAAGGCTGCCCCCAACCTTCACATCTCCAACCAGTCCTTCTTTGTTGGTTAGGACAAGGTCCAGCAGCACACTCTTCTTTGTAGGCTCCTCCACCACCTGTGTCAGGAAGTTACATCGACGCACTGCAGGAGCCTCCTGGACTGTTTGTGCCTTGCTGTGTAGTCCCCCTAGCAGGTATCAGGGTGGTTGAAGTCCCCCATGAGAACCAGGGCCTGTGATCGGGAGGCTACCTCCAGCTGTCTGAAGAAGGCCTCATGTACTTCCTCTTCCTGGTCAGGTGGCCTGTAGTAGACACCCACAACAGTGTCCCCTGTGTTAGCTTGCCCTTTTATCTTTACCCATAAGCTCTCAACTGGCTCCGCCTCCACCCCTAGGCAGAGCTGGATGCATTCCAGTTGCTCTCTCACATAAAGAGCAACTCACCACCTCGCCTTCCTGACCTGTCTTTACTAAAAAGCACATAGCCATCCATGACAGTGTTCCAGTCATGTGAGCTATCCCACCATGTCTCCGTGATTGCAATGAGATCATGGCCCTGTGATCACACACAGATCTCCAGTTCCTCCTGTTTATTTCCCAGGCTGTGTGCATTGGTGTACAAGCATTTCAGAGAGATAGTCATGCCTGCAGGTTTCCTGGAGGGGGCTGTAAGGGGGTCCCCCGTAGCCATGTCTCATACGCACATGAACAGCTGCATGCAGGCCTCCCAACCTGAGCTATGTTTTATTGACTCCGCTCTCTCTATAACTTTCCCCTTCCCAATCCTACGTACTTTAAAGCCCTCTTTACCAGGCTGGCCAACTTGTTGGCAAAGACACAGGTGCCCTGCTTAGTGAGGTGGATCCCACTGGATGCTGATCTACAAAGTGTCCCATGATCATAGAAACCAAAACCCTGTTGCCAACACCAGCAGCACAGTCAGTTATTAACTTGGAAAATCCTTCTACTCCTCCTCCTATCCTCCCCCCTCAATGGCAGGACTGAGGAGAAGATCACCTAGGCTCCCAGACCCTTGACCACCATGACCAGAGCCCTGAAATCCTGTTTGAGTGTTTCCAATTTGCCCTTGATATCATTAGCACCTCCGTGGAAGAGCAGTAGAAGGCAGCAGTCTTTCATGTGGTCAAGCCTTGGCAGCCTTTCCATGACATCTCATATCTGAGCCCCCAGCAGGCAGCAAACCTATCTAGAGAATTGGTCAGGTCAGCAGATAGACATGCCTCTGTCCCCTGCAGCATGGAGTCAGCCACTACAAACACTCATTGCTTCTTCTGAGTATTCCCACAAGGTACAGGGTCTGTTCGTCCAGTTGCTTCCCTTGAAGTCAGCTCCAGGTCCTCCTCATCCTGGAGGACACTAAATTGATTGTTTAACTGCAGGTCCAAGTCTTCAGGAGAACTAGGGGCCTTTCTCCTTTTTCAGGAAGCAACTTGCTTCCAGCCTTCTTCTACACTGCTGCGCTGTACTATTTCACTCTGAACAGAGCCATCCAGAACTCCTCTGCTGCAGGGGATTGATACTCTTGAAGCAGTACCATCTCCAAGAATGCCCTGCCTATCTCCTGCTCACTTTCTTGGATGCTTCACAGTCTGCTGACTTCATCCTGCCAGTCCTTGACCTGAYGACACAAATCATCAACAGCAGCACACCTCTTGCAGGAGGGCGGACCATCAGTCCAGGCCTTCTGGAGAAGCTGCAAGCACTCCCTGCAGCCTGAGACCTGTAGGGCAACATCTACTGTAAGACGGTCTGTCTGGGTTGAAGTTTCCAAAACAGCTGATGCAGCAATTCCAACAGCTACAGGCAAACATGCTTTACGGTGAGTTATAACCATGTTTGTGAAAGTGGGCACTACTAAAACTGGTGGAAAAAAAAATTAAAAAAGATGTCTTCTTGCACCTTACTGCGCTCCTCCTGTGTGAACTGCTGTGCAAACTGCTACATCTGTTCATGGCCTCTGTTGCACAAACTGCTGTGTCTGTTCGCTGCCTCTGTAAGCTGCGCTCAGTTAGAAATCTAGCTGCGCTTCACTAGAAATCGGCTCTGTGTCTTTGACATCGCTTGCAAGCATCAATCCTAGCAGAGCTTTGGCATTCCTTTCCACTTCCCTGCTTCCGTGGACAACTTTTCTAGATTCCTTCTTTGCAGCCTCTCCCTGCTTCCCATTCCTGTGTGCTACCTTTTGGTACTGTTATTCAGGTATGAGTGCCCTGTTCAACTACTCTTTCCTGAGACACCTAGTTGTTCTCCTGGGTATCAGTATTGGGCCGTTGTTGAGCTTGGAGGATGATGTTCATTAAGACCCGCCAGCTTTCCTGAGCTCCTCTGCCCAGACTTTGGGACAAGGCAGAAATCTAGGGGTGCAGTCCTGGGACTCACAGCATCAGATAGGTAGTGCCAAAGGCTGAATAAGCAGCCCGAAGAGGTAAATGAGTCCTTCCTTTTGCAGTGACCTGGAAAGCCCCATCTCTATGAGTTCGCACTGTACCTTGTGGCCAAGAAAGCCAATGGGCTGCATTAGGAAGACTGTTGCCAGCAGATTGGGGGAGGTGATCCTGCCCCTCTACTCAGCCCTAGTGAGGCTATCTCTGGGCTCCTCAGTACAAGAGAGACACAGAGGTACTGGAGAGTCAAGCATAGTGCTACAAAGATGATTTAGGACTGGAGCATCTGTCTTATTAGCAAAAGCTATGAGAGTTGGACCTGTCTAGCCTGGAGAAAGCAAGCCTGAGAGGGGATCTTATCAATGTCTATAAGTACCTGAAGGGAGGGTGTCAAGGGGATGGGGCTGGAATCTTCTCAGTGGTGCCAAGTGACAGAACAAGTAGCAATGGCTAAAAGCTGAAACACAGGAAGTTCCACCTGAATATACAGAAGAACTTCTTTACTGTAATGGTGTCAAAACAGGTTGCCTAAGGAAGTGGTGGATTCTCCTTCTCTAGAGATATTCAAAACTCGCCTGGAGATGATGCTGCCTAACATGCTCCAGGTGACTCTGCCTGAGCAAGGGTTGGACTAGGTGATCTCCAGAGGTCCCTTCCAACCTCAAGTATTCTGTAATTCTGTGATTCTGTGATCTCTGACAGTATTCAAGGAGGATGGAGCCTCCCTTCTGGAAGAGTCACCCCATGACAGTGCAAAGACGAGGAAGAGCAGGAAGGCTGGTTGTAGAGACATTCTCAAACTCCAGCAGTTCCAGAGCTGGGAGCTGGTCACCTCACAAATACCTGAATAAGCCAAAATACAGGCCCAGAGGCATAGCACTGCCTTTCTGGCTCAGCCCCAGAATTTGGACAGCAACACTGCAGTGTGTGGGCATGTCCTCCAAAGTCCAGTGTCAAAAATGTGGGGGATTCAGGAAGCCAGGGCTGCACAGTCTACAAGAGAGCCGCGGTGTCATGAGAGATCCAGGGTGCCAAGGCAGTACAGGCCTTCAGGAGAGGCAAGGCACCAGGGGGGATTCAGGGTGCCAGGCACTGTACCCAGGGGAGAAACACTGCTCCAGGGTAAAATGGAAAAGCCCAAGGACCAACGGAGGTCCAGAGATAAGAACTGCTTTCCCCAGGCTCGATCAGAAGGAAATCTGGGCAAAATTAATGAAGAATGGGAAAACTTCCCTAGAGTTGCTACCTGGTCTCCCCCATGGCTTTGGAAACTGGTAAGAACCAGCACTCCAGATAAAGCCCTATGGATGTTGTGTATTAAGGGCACGTTTGCTGTTTTCTGACGCTTCATCTCCACCTTAAGTACTGCAGACCAAGAAAACTTACTGAGGAGTTTTAGAAACAGAGAGCCTGCATTGGTGCCTCAAGAAGCAAGGCTGCCTCCTGTTCTATATTGTCCCCCATATTCTACTTCTACAAAAACAGCCACCCATAGGAGAAGCCAGTTTTGAGGCTCACAAAAAGCATCTCAGCATTTGGTCATGCTTTGTGCTGTCGTGTGAGGTGCCACATGACTTTGATCTTGTCTTTGAGACTTGATCTCTTTAGTGTCTCATTTTAAATATTTCATAGCATTTGGCACCATCTGGAGATGTTCCTGCAGGATTTATCAGCAAGCTTTRGAAAGTAACTGTGGAGAGTGGAGGTGAATACTCTCCAGAACATGAGGGGAAATCTCTCTGCTCTCTCCCTGGCTATGTCATCTCCATGGTGATGACCCACTGAGCCCCCAGATGACGTAAGCTGAGGTCACAGTGGTTTGTGACACATCACAGGAAGGTCTCCCTGGTGCCATGGTGGTGTTTCCATTTCCCAGTGAGCCATGGGCACTGCTGGGCACTGCTCTCATGCTCCCCACTGCTGTGCTTCAGAGCTGCTCCATGACAAGGAGTGAGGACAGGAGGCAGCAGGGCCACATTGGGGCCCCTCATTGACAGGCAGGGGAGCAGGGACACATTGGAGAGGAGATCTGGGTTACAAGACTGGAAGAGCATCCTTTCCCTCCAGCTGGAGAGGTAAGCTGAGGGCAAAAGAGCTAGCAAGACGGGGGGATGCTGGACTGAGACCATCAGTCCACATCTCAGTTTCTTGTTCCCAGTGCTCCTGGGGCTGAGGCTGCCCTGAGCCCCACGGCTCCTGTGCACTGGCTCTATCACCTCATGGCAGGGGGCAATCCAAGGTCAGCTTTCCCTGGGAATGGGTCTGCCTTTGAGATCTGGCTCTAGCAGGAAATTGGTCCTCTGTCCTGCAGGCTGGGATGTCCTGCAGATGTGGTAGTCTCTCAAGAGCCTGCTAGAAGTGCCGATATAGGAAATGGATGCACCTTGTAATAATCCCAAGGCATCTACTTCTCTGGGAGAACCTTTCTTCCTTCTCCTGGATTCCTTGATGCTTCCAACTTGAAGGAGCATATTTGGGGCTCAGAGATGTTCTCTCCAGAGGGCCACAGCCTCTGTCCTCCTGCAAAAGGGTGTCAAACCTCTGCACCCAAAGGAAAGTCCCTTTTGGAGAGCACCTTCGAAGCAGAGGGATGTGCCATCCCCATGCCACAAATCCCTGCTGACCTCAATCATTTTTCTCTGAGCTGTGGTGGGCAGTGCTGGGGGGAGTCCAGCAGGGCCATCTCCCCCTGCTTCTGGCCCCACACCTCCACTGCCCAGCACTGGCAAGCCCTGTCCTGCTCTGCCCAGCTGTCCTGTGGAGCAATGCGCTGGGGCCCAGCACAGCCCAGCCCTGGGGAGAGCACCCTTGAGGAGGAGAGACTGACTATGAGCAGAGTAGGTAGGGCTGTGGATGCATCCAAAAGCCAGTGGGTGCCCTCATGCTGGGGCAGGGGCAGAGGCAGTGTTTCTGCCTTGGGGCTTCTTTCCTCCAGGAGCTCCAGCTCCGTGGTGGAGCCATGACCATGGGACACAGTGACCTCAGACAGAGGGGAGGTGCCCTTTGAGCCAGATGTGCCAGCCTGCCCCCAACAAGCTCAGTGAGGGTGGCTGCTAGGGTTTGGGGCAGGAAGCTTTGCCTCTCTTGGGTGCTGGAGACGCATTTTCAAGCCTTTCACAGCACTGTTGTGGCCACCACAGCCCCCAGGTACTGCTCAGG
Source organism: Rhea americana (assembly GCF_003343005.1). Lineage (NCBI taxonomy): Eukaryota > Metazoa > Chordata > Aves > Rheiformes > Rheidae > Rhea > Rhea americana. The sequence continues at coordinate 43,590 of NW_028186775.1, forward strand.
ACTGTGTTTTGGAGCTTCTTGACAGCGTCTAACCAGGCTGCTGGTGTCCTCACTGGTCTTTCCCCATGTTCACTGTTGTCCTGAAAACTGCATTTACAATGTGCTCTGAGAATGGCTGTCCCTGTGTGTCCTGCCATGCCCCAGCTGTTGCTGTTGCCCCAGGCCTCTTGCTTGGCCCTGAGACCCTCCTGGCAGCAGCCTGGAGGGTATTTCCAGAGTAGCTCTGTCCCTGGGAGATGCCTGGCTTTTCCAGGGCCTTGGAAGATGATGGGCACCCAGGCCTCCCCTGGCCAGTAGCCCTGCTCACAGGTCAGGGTGAACAACTACTGAATCCTGGCTCTGCTGGTTTCCCCTGCTGACATGCCCTGGACAGAGTCCTTCCTTGTGTTTCTCAAATTGTCAGTGCACAGAGTAGGAGAGTACTTGTTGTCCTTGGTGTGTGGGGGATTTGCTGGGTCTGTTCAGCCTTGAGGAAGGGACCAGACCTCTGAGTTGTGCGAAGGCTTCTCCCTCTGCCTGGGACATGAGGCCCTGCTGCCCTCAGCTCCGTGATCGCTGCTTCCGTGTAATCCTCCTGTTAGGAGATGTTGCCAAGAATTACTTGCAGGGTTTTCCTCAATTCCTGTGACAGGCACGTGGCTGTTGTGGTGACTGTGAGGGCATCTCTTTGTGAGTCTCTGATAGGGCAGCATCAGGGATGTGGCTTGGAAATTCCTCGTGATGTCACTAGAGACAGAGCAACTGCAAGGCCAGAGTCTTAACCATGCCTGGGAATTGACTCAGAAGTTTCGCCTGTCCCAGCAGCATATAGACCTGCAGCAGGCAGCTGGCTGCAGATGTAGTCACGGAGTTTGACTTTGTACTGCTTCATAACTATAGACCTGTAACCCTCCACCAGTCGCTGAGGGAGTCCAGCCAGAATTTTTATTCTGCTAAATGAATTAAGAGCAGGTGCGAGAAGTGACACTGGTAATCTCTGATTTACAGTGTCTACGTGAAATTCTGGAAACAGATTGTTTTCCATTCTTGAAAAGAGCTATTTTCTTTTCAATACATTTCAACCAATGATGAGAACTTTGCATAAAGGCCCTTCTAGACACATAGAGAGGCCATCGCTGCCTGAGGTGCCCTGTGGAGCTGTACTGCCATGTGGTACTGAGAAATGTCAGACAGGAACTATGGGAACCTTTCTGGAACATCAGCAGGTTACCAAGAGAAGCTTCTCAAAACCTCTTTGTGGGACAACATTTCTCTTTCCACTGAGTAGAAAGGGGATAGCTGCGTTAATCAGAAACATCCGCACTGAAGGGGTCAGGCACTGAGTCAGATAATTTCCATCCCTGTTGTCACCTCAAATGGAGTTGCATGTCACGACCATGCAAGGAATGAAAAGGGAGAGCGGCTAGATGTTTAGACATCACTGTAACTCAGAAACATTGAGATTGGTGCAAATTAGGCCATTGATAAATAGAGCATTTTAGTGAAGCTTATCAGCTTGCATCAGACTCTCTGGGCATATGCACTTTCCGTAGTTTCCCAGTTTTACTCTTCTGGTTGCTCTTTATCCATTCTGATGCCTCTCAACTCTCCAGTTGCTGCTCTGAGCTTTTAGGAGTCTGATGATTGCCTCATTTTTCAGGAGTCTTATTGTCTCTTTAGCCAGCTCCTTTGTTGTGTTTCAGTCTATCCTTTCCTACCCATCAGTCGAAAACATTTCGAGGAAGGTTATGTCTTGTGGGCAATGGACCTCACTGGAGGCAGCTTGGGCTTGCCATACAGTTGAGGAGTGCTTTTCAGCTTTTATTAAACTGTTTCAAATTATAATTTTGTTTGGTTGGTTTTAAGAAAATCCCTTCTGTGTCTGCTTTCAACTAATTCTCTAAGGAAAGCAGATGGGAACTGGTGCACATGATCTGTAACATTCAGCTACAGAGTTATGTGGAGAAAGGTTAGGTTTTAACAAGAGTGATGAAAGTCCCCAGTAGAAGATGAGAGAAATGTCAGGGCTGGGGAGGTGGGGAGGAAGGTTGTCCATACCTGCCTCTTATCAAAAATACTGCTTTTTCTGTATATCTGGACTTCATTAAGAGACATTTTGGGTCAGTATGAATTGGAGAATGTGGGCATCCCTTAATCTGAAAACTGGAGAAAGCTTAAGGAGCAGACATCTTTCTTTTTCAGATGCTCATGAAACCTCTCCAATTAGCCACAGAAGAGTTGAAAAGCTGGAGAAAATTATGGAAAGGGCATGGCTCTTTAGGGGATTTTGCATTTTAATGACCTCCTCAGGTCATTAGCCCATGAACCTCAGATGCTGAGAAGAAACTGAAGAAACTTCTCAAGAAGTTAAAATCAGAAGGAAACCCTGAGTTTCTTGGAGCATTAACAGGTCCCACTGATGGTTGTTACCAACAAAGCCTCCCCAGGGGCTAATTAGAGCAGAAAGTTGGAGGCACTGATTGCAGGTCGGCAAAGGCAATGTACAGGTGCCTCTGATGCCTAGTCAACCTTGATGTGTGCTATCAAGCAGAGTGACCACGCACTGACAGCAGCCCCTTGGAAGGCCGATCCTTTGCATCATGCTTTGTTCAAGTCTCTTCCTGGGGCCATTTTGTGGGTGGGGGTGCACAGTGCTGAGTGCAGGATCATGATAGGACAGCTCCTGGGCTCCCAGGGGATAAGGAGGCAGCAAGGCTGCAGTGCTTCATGGAAACAATGTCTTCTGATGGGCCTTGGTGGCAGAGACAGCAGCCATAGCCAAGAGACCAGAGACATGAGTTCTGTTGGAGGCTTTCAGCCATGGCAGTGCCCTCAGCCATCTCCACCTCAGGCTGCCCTATGTTTTCCCATGCCTGCACCTGTTTCCCTGCACCTTTTGCACACTCAGCCTGCTTCCCCACCTTGCTCTCACCCTGGGATCTCCCAGACTCTCCTGATGTCTTCCTCTCCTCACTTATTTTTCCTTGAAACACAAAGCCATGCACTCACCACAGACTCCCTCTGGCTGACCTGTAGCATGACAACAGTACACTTCAAGTGACTTTTTTTTTCCAAAAGTGACATCTAAACCCCTCAAGCTACTGTTTGTGTCCTTCTCTGCTTCTCATGCTCTTTCCCACTACCAGGAAAAGCTCCCTCCTCTCCAAAAAAAACCCCTTCAAGCAGTCACAGGCTACTGTTCTAATGCCCTTTGCCTCCACTTCACCAGGCTAAAGATGCCCAAGTCCTTCAGTCTCTGCTCATGGACAGGATTATTCCTGCCTACTTGACACTTCTCTTGTAAATCTTCATGAGGTATCTGTTCGAATCACCCAAGCTTCTCAAGATCCTTCAGGACTGAAGCTCCTCTGTGTCAAAACATAAGAAAACAAAACCACTCCACCACGACCACCAAGAACAAAACCATAGCCAATAGATAGAAGGTAAGCAGGGGTGGACTGTATGGGAAGGGATCAGAATGGTAGAAGAGACAGAGAAGAAGGGAAAGAAAAAAAGACAAGGAAATTAAAAATGAAGCAAAGGATTAATCAGGGATGTTTGAGGAAGTCCTGCCAAGACGGCTTGCATTTGAATAATCCTGACTGGAGAAGGACAAGAAAGTTGGCCTGCTTCCACTGTCACAGGGTACCTAGCTACTTTCCCTGATATCAATAAGGGAAAATCGAGAGTGGGATGATTCATGGACTCCTTCAGGGTAGAAGGGACCTCAGGAGGTCCCTAGCCCAATCGCCTTGCTTACAGCAGGATCAGTTCTGAGGTTAGACCATATTGCTCTGATCTTTATCCAGCCTGGTCTTGGAAACCTCCAAGGGATGAGACTGCACAGCCTCTTTCGGCAATCAGTCCCAATGATTTTTCACAGAGCAAGTGCTCCAGCTGCCAGACTATTTTAAAAGGCCCTCAGTCAAATTTGCTCCCTTTACCAATCTCTTTCTTTTTCTGGGAAGCCAGACCTGGATGCAGTGTTCAAGATATGGCCTAATGAATCCTGACTAGAAGGCAATCATCATTCCCCTCGGTCTCCTGTCTGTGCTCCTGGTCATACAGCCCACAATGCTTCTGGGCTTCCTTGCTGCCAGGGAACGCTACTAGCTCATGTTTTACCTCTCTTCACCAGAACCTTCAGATCCTTTCCCACAGAGCTGCTCTCCAGGCGTTCTGGCCCCAGTCTGTAACAATGCTGGGTGTTGGTTTATCGCAGATGCAAGACGTGGCATTTGACCTTGTTGAATTCCCTGAGGTGCCTGAATTCCCTGAGGTTCCTGACATGTCGCCCATTCCTCCTGCCTGTCCAGGTCCCTCTGAATGGCAGCCCTAAAGCATATGGCTGCCCCCACCATCACATCCCAAGTCTGGGATCACCTACAAGCATGATGAGTGTTGCCTGCCTTGTGTTATTAATAAACAGGACACGTTCCTGGAGAGACCCTGTGGTGCTCCTCCTCTCCCTGGCCTCCAGGAAGAGTACTACCCATTCACCACTGCCTTCTGAGCCTGACCATCCAAGCAGCTTTTTACGCATCTGGTTATCTGCTCTTCTAGACTGTAATGTTCTGATCTGCATGCAAGAATACTGCATCAAACACCTTGCTAAAGTTTAGGCAAAAGCCATTTACTCTTCTCCATCCACAAATACAGCTCTTTATTCATAGCAGATAGTCAGACTGGTGAGGTACAATTTCCTGTGGGTAAATGCATTCTAACTATTCCCAGGCATCTTCTCCATCATATTCCCAGAAATGTGATCTGAGAGGATTCATTCCATGACTCACTCCCCACCGAAGTGAGGCTGAACTGCCTGCAGCTCCACAGGTTGTTCCTGAGGCCTTTATCGAAGATGGCTGTAACGTTTCCCTTTCTCCAGACATTGGGACCTCATTCCATCTTCACAGTCTTCCAAAGATGATAGCCAGTGGCCTTGCAGTGACAGCAGTCGGCTCTCACAACACCCTTGTATGCAGCCCATCCAATCCCATTGACTTGTATAGTTTGAGTTCTCCCAAATAACTCCCTCACTAATCTCATCCACTGTTAGCTATTTTTCTCCTCTGCAGTCCTGATTCAAGGCACAACAGCCCTGGAGACTTTGCTTGTGGAAATGGGAGCTAACAAGGGGCTGAGTTCTCAGACCTVTCTGCATCTGCTGCTACAAGATTCCCTGTCCCATTTAGCAGTGAGGCCACATTTTTCCTTTTTATTCTTTATTCTCACTGAAGCAGTAGTAGCTCATCTTTATGCCCTTGGCATCCCCTGCAAGTGTCAATCCTACAGGAGTTTTTCTTCCCTAACATCATTGCTATTGGACAATATTTATAAATTCTTCCATTAAAGCTTCTCCCTCCTTTTGCTTCTGGTATGCTGCCTTAGTGGCCTGGGGAGCTGAAGAGCTGCATCCCATGGGTCCTCCCATCAGTCCCAGGTACTGGCCAGTGTCTGCTCCTGTGAAGTCCAGGCTCTGCACTCTGCTACTGGCCTTCCTCACCTCCCTGAAGATCTAGGAATGCACATTTTCATGGTCACAGTAGACAAGGCTGACACTTACTAT
>NW_028186775.1:49353-51886 GCF_003343005.1 Rhea americana
CCCTGATTGGATAGTCTGCAGAACCCATCTTGATGTCACCCTTACTGTGACGCTCACTCACAAGCTCTCACCCAAACCCTTCTCCATCCCATGCAAAAGCTCCACAAATCTAAGCTTCTCCTTCTCATAAAGGGAACCCCTCCTTCTCATCTTCCTTGACAGTCTCTCCTGAAGTGCTTGAACCCTGCAAGCATAGCCCTCCACTCCCATGAGTGATCTCACCACATCTCAGTCATTTCAATGATGTTTCAGGCCTGTGACAGCTTGTGAATCTCCATATCCTCCTAATTGTGTCCCAGCATGCATGCATTTGTGCATATTTGGGTTGCAGAGCCTCAGGTGTGGCACTGAGAACAGACTGGTCATGGGAAAAACCTGTTTCCAAGAGCCAAGGGCACTGCGTGTGCAACGTTCCCACTTCACAGCAGAGCCATGCTGGCATAGGCAGCAGGTAGTAATGTAATGATTAAAGAAGGTTCCCACTAAAAGAAAAGAAAAAACCCTGCAGTGCCCAAGGCCAGGGAGAAACAGAGCTGAGCTGTGTCTAAATATCAGGAGAGGGGTTTGCTGACTTAGCTGACTCTGCAGCACTGTGAGGCCTGTGACAAAAGTGAATCCATCTCCAGGCAGGGCATGGTGCCACTGAAGAAGTCCCTGTGCCTGGGCAGCCTCTGATCCAGCCACCCTGAGGTCATCATTAGCCCAGTCCCAGATCATATAATTTAGGGGTGAGATGGCGTTGAGTGGGAGGAGAGCAAGAAGGGTTTGAGAGTGCAGAGACTGGAGTGGAGACCTTGGTGTGATGTGCCTTACATTTATGCAGCACAGTTGGACGCAAATGGGATGGACTTTCCCTAAAGGCAGTGGTGGGATTCATTTCTCTGGGCACAAGTAGAAAAACCTGAGATAACTGGGAGTGTTTGCCCAGAAACCACTCCAAAAGGAATAGCTGTCCCGTAGGTCCCAGGTGGTTGTGCTAGAAACCCCAGGCATCTGAACGGATCTGTCTGACTGTTTTATGTTATTAAATCAGGGGTCTGCACTGAATTACATTAGCAGTTTACACTGGGCAACTCCATGTATCTCAGAACTGTAGTGAGTGGTGCTCTAACAGTAGTGGGCATCTAGTGTCATTTCAGATGGCCAAAGAAATTCCCCACCAGGCCCCCACCTCAAGCTCTAGAAGATGCGGGTCTCCCCCTCGCTCCATCAGAGTATGCAGACACTGGCACATGCCTTGGATCATCTTTGTCTCTTCAACTGTCACCAGGTGTTACCAGGCAACTGACTCCCACTCTCCATCTCCACTGATTGCAACAACAGCTTAGGCAAGGAGTTTGCATGCAGACACCTATGTTGTGCACACTTCAGCCTGAGAAAGGGGAATCCCACCTTCTGTGTGTTGAGGAGTTTACGGGAGGCAGCTGAATCCCACCACAGTCTGGGGGATTCTATATTTGCATAAGATGCCTCAGCTGGCTCATCTGAATCAACACCTGAACCATGGGTAAATGAACTCCCTTCCTGACCTCATAAAGGTGTCCTGCCTAGTTAAGAGATGGGAATAGGGGCTTCCAAAGTGGGACATTTCCACCTCTTGCAGATTACCATCCTCTGATGAGACAAGTTGCAATGCTGAAATCCGTATCTTTCAGTGCTTAGAGAGAAACTGTTGGTGATTACTTTGTCTCTCTCAATGAATATTTCCCAGGAGAAGGGAGCACAAAGGACAGAGAAATTCATGCATACAGCCAGGTTCCTGCTCCTTAGCAGGGCCAGGCTCCTGGGATGGAGGGAGTTCATAGCAACATGACAGCACTGCTGAGAAAGAGCTCTGTCCAGGAGCAGCTCCTCTGCTAGGAGCAGCAAGACTCCTGGCATTGCCTGCTGCTGCGGATATGAGATGAGACAAGGCACAGGGAAGCAAAAAGCAGTGTGGAGTGGGAGGACAGAGGAGAGCTCCTTGCAGGAAAAATCTTCCCAGCCCTTGACACAGTAGGTCCATGGCTGGAAGGCAATGCTACTGAAGTTCCTGGAGGGTTCTTCTGAACCCAGCCCAAGTGGTGCTACCATGGCAGACAGGCTTTTTAAGGATCACTCTCATGGGTCTTCAAGGGTATAAGAAGTTACTTAAGATTTTTCAGAGCAAATATTCCTGACACACAGTCACAGCGACAGGACATTCTGCTCCCTTCTCCCAGGGGTGGTTCTGGGGGTGCCAAACCAGGATGTGCACACAGGTCTGCCCAGGTTTGTGATTCAGAACAGTGTCTCTGAGCTCTAGGGTGCTGTGTGCCCAGAATAGTAACTCTGCTGCCTGAAAGAGTTAGCACTCTGCCTGTCTGAGGAGCTCACTATGCTGCTGTGGGATGAAGCTCTGGGTGAGAGGAGTGATTCCCAGCAGGCCAGGTTTGTTCTTCTGTTGAGAAGTGCTGCATGGGTCAAGGCTGCTCACAGCTCTAGCTCATGCACTGAACATGTCTGATCTTTTCAAGAGGCAGATAAAGAGCAGAGCTACTTGGAAGGGAAGGAG
>NW_028186775.1:52085-60705 GCF_003343005.1 Rhea americana
CTTCACTCCAAGGGATTGGTAGGTCTGTGAGAAATCTCTCTTAGCTGCGTTATCCTCACCTTAGCCTGCAGACAGCATCAACATCACCTTTCTGACCCCCCCTCCCCCTCCCAGGGTTTATATGACCCTGGGAAGTGCCCTGATATGGGAGGTTTTTGTAGGGCAGAGCTGAGCAAACAGAGGGTGGGTTGGGGTCTGTCAGATATGACTGGGAAAAGACATTAGGACAGAGAGAGAGCTCCCAGCAGGGACAGCTCCAGCAGCAGAGATGGGCAGGTAATTAGAGGTAACTGCTAACAGAAACATCCTGGGAGGGTGGACTTGGGCAAGTCATGGTCAGTCCCTCCAAAGCAGACACCTTCCTCTGAGCACCTTCCTCCCCCATGTCATGTCTCCTCTCCCACCCAGCGGAGTCTCTGTCCTGATAGCCATGGGGTCCAGACCATAAGCCTCCTCCTCTGCAGCCAGACCTCTGGCAGAAGAGAGGAGCATCTCTTCTACATCAGTCCTATTTCATGCTGCCCAAAAAAGGGGCTGAGAAAAACTGTCCTACAGTGTCACCATCTGCCAGGCAGCATGCCCAGCTGGGTAAAGTGAAGGCTTTCCCAAGTTTGGCCCCTATATCGCTCTCTCCTTGCCTCTCTTGGAAGCAGGATCACGCTGTTGCTCCTTCTTTCCCTTCCATGCTGCTCCTGTTCTTGGTCTTGGGCTTTCTGGGGTTGGGTGTTTCCAGCTGTGGCTTAGATTTTGATGCTGCAAGTTCTGCAACAGAGAGGTCTGCATGGCAGTGAGGTTTCCTAGCAAATTCCTGACCTGTGGAGCTCCAGCAAAAGCTCTCCATAGAGATAGGAAATGAGCTGACTCTCCCTTAAGGAGAGTTTCCCTCTGGTGTCCTGCCGGGCTGTGAGCTACCCTCTAGAAAGGCTCCGCTGTCTCGTAGCACCTCTGTGATATCTGAGAGACCCATGAAGAAGCTGCAGAGGGGCTTGGCTAGAAGGGGAGTGTGGAAACCTCCCTCTGGTGCCTGGAGAAAGGGAGGGAAGTTTGGAGATCTGCACTTTGAAACTGGATTCATCTGCTCTCAGCAGGGGCTAGTTTCTTCTGAGAGTAACACCATCCTACAGCTCAAAGAGCTGTAAGCATAGGAGAGCTGGGAATGAGACTAACAGGCAGGTGAGATGTTCCCACTCCAAGTGACAGTGGATGCTTTCCTCTCAGGACTCAGAGTAGAAATGCTGAGGATTTCTACTTCTAAAGAGCACTCCCAGGGGTGACAGGGGCATCTCAATGAAAATAAACAATATGAAAAAGATCCCCAAAATGCATTTCTGCAACCCTTATTCTTTAAATTGGGAGTGAGGATGCTGAAAAACCCTTCCACAAGATGAATGGATTTTGGTTAACAGAAATTTTGATGTCAGAGTGAGTCACCAAAATTTTCACAGGTTTAGTAGGACGGACTCTTGAGACCACAGGCAGAGTTCCTTGCTCTTCATGACAGACTCTGGCAACACAAACCAGAGCTCAAGGAAGGGAACTGCACAAAGGACCTCCCAATAAAGAGAGAAGCAATGTGGGATTTTTAAGAAAAAAAATGAAACATTTTATTAATATATTTGTTTTTCTTTAAAAGTCTCTCCTAACTTCTTAATGTCTTTCCTTCTTTGGACAGCCCCCCCTGCCTAGTAAGAGCAAATGTCCAATAGCAGCTCCCTCAACGAGTTCCTCCTCCTGGCATTTGCGGAGACATAGGAGCTGCAGCTCTTGCACTTCTCCCTCTTCCGAGGAACCTACCTGGCTGCCCTCCTGGGCAATGGCCTCATCATCAGTCATAGCCTGCGACCACCATCTCTACAACCCCCTGTACTTCTTCCCCCTCAACCTTTCCCTCCTCGACCTTGGCTCCATCTCCACCACTGTCCCCAAACCCATGGCCAATTCCCTGTGGGACATCAGGGCCATTTACTACTCAGGGCGTGCTGCACAAGTTTTTCTATTTGTCTTCTTGTTAGGAGGAGAGTTTTCTCTTCCTACAGTTATAGCCTATGGCTGCTTTGTTGCCGTCTGCAGACCCCTGCACTAAGGGACCGTCATGGGCAGCAGAGCCTGTGTCAAAATGGCAGCATCTGCCTGGGCCACTGCTCTTCTCTATCCTACCCTGCACACTGTGAACACATTTTCCGTACCCCTCTACCAATGGAACACAGTGGACCAGTTCTTTTGTGAAATCCCTCAGATCCTCAAATTCTCATGTTCACAATCGTACCTCAAGGAAGCTGGTCTTCTTTTGGTCAGTCTTTGTTTATTCTTTGGATGTTTTCTTTTCATTGTGCTGTCCTACGTGCAGATCCTCACTGCTGTGCTGAGGATCCCCTCTGAGCAGGACCGGCACAAAGCCTTTTCCATGTGCCTCCCACACCTGGCCATGGTCTCTCTATTTGTCAGCACCAGATTTTTTGCCTACGTGAAGTCCCCTTCCCTCTCCTTTCCATCTCTGGATCTGGTGGTGGCTGTTCTGTACTCAGTGGTGCCTCCAGCAGTGAACCCCCTCATCTACAGCATGAGGAACAAGGAACTCAGGGATGCCCTGAGGAAATTGGTTCAATGGCTCCAATGGCAGCACCAATAACCATCCCATGTGCATCCACTAATCAGTCACATGGTGTCTGCCATCAAGGGTCTCTGTGATTCATTTTTTTCTTTACTTTTCTCTGATACTTTCTTGTGAAAAGAAAGAAAAAAGCTTTGATTTGTGCCACTTCTCTCTCATTGGAATCTGATTCACAGACTACATTGAACTAGTGAGCTAGGCTTCCCCCTTCATCATCAGAGATGGGAGACTAGTCTGCTAGTGTGAGCTCCCTCGGATGGCTGCAGTGCAATGAGATTTTTCCCTTTCCAGGGTTTCTTTCAGCACTGTCACCAAGGGAGCTCAGGGGGACAGTCAGGCTCAGGCGAGTACAGATAGGGTGAGACCACAGGTCCAGTGTCCATTAGAAGAGCTCAGCTCCCCTGGCCACAGTCAAGGTTTGGTCTTACACCTCGCTTCTGCAAGGTTGCAAGCAGCTGTCACCATCAGTTGGTCCCTTGCCTCTCCAGAGCTCCAAAACTATAAGTGGAGGGGGTCTAGGTTTGAGGAGAGTCAGGCAGCAGCTTGTGGGAACAGATCCTGAGCTTGGCAGTATCATCACCCCATTGCCACAGCAGGCATGTCCTTGCTGCAGCTTTGAGTGGGGGCTGCAGCTTTACTGGAGTCATATCCCTTTCCAGCAGCAGAAATTTCCCTTTTTAGAGTTCTTCACTTCATTTTTATGCTGGACTTCTCTGCTCCATCTGTGACTATGGCCAGGGAATTCTTGTAACCTGGTAGGGGTTGGGTTGTGTTTCTAAGTTCATGTGTTCTGGAAGTACAGGCAAGACCAGGCAATGGGTACCCTTATACCAGACCTGACCTCCATAATAATAGTAGTTTCCATAATAAAAGGGGATCTCCCCTGTGATGTGCCTGAAGTCTGGCCTTTCTTCAGAAACTGCAGTCAAAAAATACCCCAAAGGGATTGCACGACTAAGGATTTGGTGTTCTGCTTGTGAACTCTGTATGTTCCAGGGGATAAGCTCAGTGTCTTTGGGTGACCTGTTGGGGACTGAAGGCTGCACTCAGAGCTCATTTATCGGTGGCCAGCACTAGCGGAGATGGGGAATGGTGTCTGAATTGCCTGCCGAGGCCTGTTGCACAGATGGCAGTGCCAATGAGAGATAGATGGATAGCCATCCTTCTGGAGGGGAATCCGAGTCCCAGGAGAGCTCAGAGGATCTCCAGGGACAGCATGGGCCTGGGGGTGGGCAGTGAGTGGAGCCTCACAAAGCAAGGGACGGTCCATGGTGGACTAACTCCCTGTACATATAGACAATTGAGGACTCTGCAGTCCCTGGAGAGGCAGTAGGGACTCAGGAATCCCCGAGAAGGATCTCTGAGGGTGATTCCTGCACCCTCAGTGAAACACCACAGCCTTGAGCTGTTGTCCATCCAAACACATCTGCCACTGCAAACACCCTGGTGCCATTCTGAGCACCATGTAAGACCACAGGCAGAGGCCAGTAATATCAGCGGTGGTGATACCTTTCCAGCTCATTCTGCTTTCTGCCCCAACCAGCATGGCCCATGGCCCCATAGTAGGGCTGCTCCATGTGGGAAACAGAGTTGGGAGCCAAGGGTTCTGGCAAGGTGAGCAGTACAGTGACCCACTGACAGGAGGGGCCACCCCACAGTGTCCAGAAAAGAGGAGTGGAACAGGTAATGAGGGTTAAGCACAGGCCAGCAATGGCCAGACAAGACTGGAGGCTTCCAACTAGCTCTACTTTTCCCAGGAGCTTAGACTGGAGACCTCCAGAGGTCTCTTCCCACCAGAACTCCTCTTCAATTCCATGACTTCTTGCTCCTCAGCCTCTGCTCCAGCATGGCTTGCAGGGAGAGGTGAGTCTGACTRGGAGAGCCTCAGGGGGAAGATCCAGAGATCCCTGGCTCAGCCTTAKGTGTTGGAAAACTCCCTCWTGCATCTCAAGAAGCTCTGTCTGCCTCTTCCACCTTGGCCCTTGCTCCCCTCCTGCTGGCCAAAGCAGAGTGCAGCATCACCTGGGGACTCTCTTCCCCATGGGGAGGAGAGATAGGGCCTTTACCAGCCTCATACTGCCTTTTCCACCCTCAGCTTTTGCAGCTGTGTGTGCCTGGGTCTGCCCACTTGCCTTCACCATGGTCATGGCTGCACTGAAGCCCATGAAAATTCTGATGCTCCCTAAAGCAAGGATCCACCCCACACCTGGAGCCTGGCCAGCCACAAAGACATCAGCCATCCAATGTCCCAGCTGTGCAACCAAAGGCAGGAGTCTTCACCTCAGTTTCCTTGTTCCTCCCCTGATCTTGGCACTGCTGCTGCTGTGCTAGACGGCCCAAGGCAGCTCCAGCTCCCTCCAGGGCTGCCTGGAGACATTCAGGAGCAGGCTGAGGTGAAGCTGGCACTGCCAATATGGATCAGGAGAGGGCAGCTCCCCTCTGTCATGCTGGGGATGGGGCTGAGGTGGGACTGGGCACAGCATTTCCCTGTGGAGCTCCTGGAGGAACTGCTGCAGGGGATCCTCCCCACTCTGTCCTGCCACCAGCACCAGCACTCAGGGAGCTGGGATGGAAGTGCACAGAGGGTAGAAAGAGCACAGGCTGTCCAGGGGGAGCATTGAGACCTTGTCCTGCTTGCAGGGAAGGGGTGATGATAGCCAGAGCACAGCTGGAGCTCGCACCAGAGACCTCAGACATGGAAAGGGCTGGAGTATTATTAAATAACTCTCAAAAAAGAGGGAGTCTGAGCACCCAGCCGTTGCCCAGCCTGGGCTATGCCCCATGTGGGGCATCAGCAGACAGCTGTACTCCAGGATTTGCTGGTATCTGGTGCAAAAGGGAGGCCATGCAAGGCTGGGATTTCCCCCCTGTCAGGATACAGAGATGTGTGTAGGGCTGCTCTGGGATGATGGGCCTCGTGCAGCTTCCCAGTGTGTCTGTGCTACACAAGGAACACCCTGGGCTCTGCTCTCCTGCATCCTCCATGTCCTGGTCTCTTTCACAGGACACCTGCATTTGCCCTGCAAGCACACAGCTCTGGGCTCTCACACTGCCCATTCACGCACCGTAGCTGAATGGCAGCAGTTTTYCTCTCCCATGTGTGCTTGTGCCAGATTCAAGTATTTGATGTGCATCTCCCAGGGAAGTGTAGCAGGCAGRGGAGGCTGCTAGAGATGGTGAGGATCCAAAGCAATGGGTTCTGGGGTTGGAGGGATTGTCTGCACCTAAGGAGTGCCCCAGTGAGGCCAGGAATATTAAATACCATCCAAGGCCACCTCCTCCACAGCTTAGAGATGCTKTTGGGTGAGAGATGAAGCCACTCTAGGTTTCTAAGCAAGATCTATCATCTGCAAAAACTTTGATATTTCCAACAGGAAAAACATTGGCTGCCCCAGACTGCAGCCCCAGGAATGTTTCCCAGGAGGACTAGGAACAGAATTTCACCTTCCAAGTATGTTGAAAATATGGAAATGCCCTCCAACATCAAAGACCTTCAGGTTTCCTTCTGTACCAGAGGCTGGATGAGGCAACTTCCTTCAATCTCAAGTCAGAGTTTTTTGTTTGTTTGTTTGTTTGTTTTTTTGTGCAAATAGAGCTTGCATGTAGAGAAGCCCCAAAGAGCAAGGCTAACTTGAAAGGAACTTGCAGGAACTGGGCGATGAGCCCATTCAGTGGACTCCAGGCACCCTGCTGGATACAAGGCAGCAGGAGCCCAGCATGAGCCCCCTGCCTGGTGTAGCCTGGGAAGAAGCTCAGGCCTCCCTGGAGAGCCCCAGGCCAGCAGGGAGCAGCAGAGCCAGTGCATTTCTGGCCTGTTGTCTTCAGAGTCAGAAGTGTCTTCACAAGCCATTTCACAGCCCTGTTGCTCCTGCTCAGCTCCTCAGGCTGAAGTGACCTCACAGCTGCTCTGCTGATGCTGTTCCTGCTGCTGACCTATTCGGTACTCAGGCAGCAGCGACCTCACGGTCTGCACTGAGGCCATGAACCTGCTTCTGGCCTGTCAGCAGCAGAGGTAGAGGGGACTTTACATGAACCTACAACAACCAAAGGACCCTCCAACTGGGTCACCTAGAGCTTGTTAGACAGGGTTGTGTCCAGGAGGGCCTTGAAGATCTCCAGAGCAGGAGACTCCACAACCTCTCAGGGCAACCTCTTCCAGTGCTCCAACACTCTCATAGAGAAGAAATTCCCCCTCGTGTTCAGGCGGAAGTTCCTGTGGTTCAATTTCTGCCCATTGCCTCTTGTCCTGTCACACGGGGCAACTGAAAAGAGTTTGTCCCCGTCCCCCTGACACCCTCCCTTCAGGTACTTGTACACATTGATAAGATCCCCCCCTCAGTCTTCTCTTCCCCAGGTTAAAGAGGCCCAGCTCTCACAGCCTTCCCTCATAGGGCAGATGCTCCAGCCCTCTGATCATCCTTGTAGCCCTATGCTGGACTCTCTCCAGTAGCTCCATGTCTCTCTTGTACTGGGGAGCCCAGAACTGGACACAATACTTGAGATGAGGCCTCACCAGGGCTGAGGAGAGGGGCAGGATAACCTCCCTCAACCTGCAGAACTGGTCCACTGTGTTGCCTTGGCAAAGGGGTATGGAAAGTGTGTTCCCAGTGTGTAGGAGAGCATTGAGAAACCCACTTACACAGGCAGCTGCTGCCATTTTGACACAAGCTCTGCCTTCCATGAGGGTCCCATAGTGCAGGGATTTGCAGATGGCAACGTAGTGGTCATAGGCCACGACTGTGAGAAGTGAATACTCTCCTCCTATCAAGACAACAAATAGAAAGACTTGAGCAGTACATCCTGAGTAGTAAATGGCCCTGGTGTCCCACAGGGAATTGGCCATGGATGTGGGGACAGTGGTGGAGATGGTGCCAAGGTCCAGAACAGAGAGGTTGAGGAGGAAGTAGTACACGGGAGTGTGGAGGCGGTGGTCACAGGCTATGGCTGTGATGATGAGTCTGCTGCCCAGGGGGGCAGCCAGGTAGATGCCAAGGAAGAATGAGAAGTGCAAGAGCTGCAGCTCCCGTGTGTCTGCAAACGCCAGGAGGAGGAACTCACTGAGGGAGCTGCTGTTGGACATTGGCTCTGTCTTGGTCCAGGGCACTGTCCAAGGAGGAAAAGGCATTGACAAGTTAGAACAGGCTCCTGTGACCAAAACCCATTCCAGTCCACATAGCATCCCCCACGTTGCCTCTCTCCTTTACCTTGTTCAGCTCCTTTCCTGATCTCCAGCTTGTACTGACTGTGCCATGCAGCACAGGGGCCTCTGCCCATGAGCTCCAGAAAAATCAGCCACTGGGGTTTATAAATGGAGGTGTCAGACTACCCTGTGTATTGAGTGGGGATACCTGGGGATGGATGCCCTAAGGTTTGTAAAGGGGATTTTTTGTGGTGACCTAGGGGAATATTCTCTTTTTATGCTTATGAGAGACAAACTTAGCACTCATAGCATCTGTGTCTGAAAGAGACAGTCCTTTTGAAGGGTTCATCTGTCCAGGCTTTATCCTCTTGAATGGGGGTGTCTGTATCTGGATTAATCATAGCAACTCCCAGTCTGTCAAGGAATAGAAACAGTGCAGTGAAGGCTTGGGCTGACCTGATCCTTCCTAAACATGTCTTTCCAACTGAGAAGGACACTGCGTTCACATCAGTTTGTTGTCTCCAATGTTTCTCCAGGCAATGTAGTGGGAGTGTGATGTTACTGCCTTAACTGCAGCTAAACTCCCTCCATAATCCCAGACTGCAGGAGAGGAAAACCAGACCAGCACAGAGAGGTGAGGAAACAAGGAGTAGTACTGCATCACTCCTGCCACAGGGAAAGCAAGGAGTGAGAGATACTCGGGTGCTCAGGAAAGTCCTTCCCTTAGCCAGCTATGCACAGCACCTCCCAGATGGCACCTTCACAAGACAGTCACTCTCAGCCCCTTTGTCACATGTGTTGCATGTTGCAGACGAGATGCCTCTCTCCTCTGCTGGAGGTCAGGCTGCTGGGAAGGAGGCTCATGCCCT
>NW_028186775.1:61240-63698 GCF_003343005.1 Rhea americana
CAGCACCCTGTGGTGCAGGGACACTGCTCTGAATTGCATCCCTGAGCAGACATGGATGCACTCCTTGGCTTCACACTCCTGCAGTGTCCATGATGCCTTCTCCCTCTCACCACATAGCAATGAATCCTTGCCCTAAAGCACCACCTACTTCAAACAGGAGAAGGTGGGAGAGCCACCCTGACAAACCCTTTCAGCTGTGGAAGGTGCCAGCTACAGAAGAACCTGCCAGTAACCACCCTGACAGGTTGCCACAGGCTACCGTGGTTGCAGGAGCCAGGCACAGCTCAGGAAAAGAATCACAGCTGAAAACATGACTGTCTCTGTCCCTTGCAGATCCTCAGGATGTTTCCAGGACTCCAGGACTGACATCTCCTGAAAAGCACCAGGGTCACATTAAAGGAAATGTCCACCGAAGGAGACTAATATAATCACCAATTGTCCCTCTCTAAACAGTGGGGAGAGAGACACTGAGTCAGTCTCACCAGAGGATGATTATCTAAGAGAGGTGGAAACGTCCCACTCTAGAAGGCCTTGCTCCCATCTCATAAGAAGACAGGACATCTAGACAGAGGGAGAAGAAGGGAGTTCATACACTTGTGCTTCAGGGACTGATTCAGAAGGGTTCATCAATACATTTAATGCCACTGAGAAGCCCCTAAGCTGGAGTGGGATTCAGTTACCTCCTGTGCATGGCACAAACTTGCAGGAGGTGAGACTCCCCTTCCCACATTTTATGGTAAATCAAATGAGGGCATGCATGGGAGCTCCTTGTCGAAGCTCCCATTAGAATCAATGGTGAGGGAGTGTGAGAGGCAGCTGTTCACACACGCACACCTGGTGGCATTGGAAGAAACAGAGATCATCCAGGATATGTGCCAGTGTCTGCTTGCTCTTACAGAGCAACTGGGAGAACCTACCTCTTTCGAGAGCACCAGCTGGGGGCCAGGTGGAGAATCTCCTTGACCATCGGCAATGATACATGCAAATCCCAACACTGAAAACAGCTCCTGTGATTCAGTGCACACACTTCATAGAAGAATCATAGAATGGTAAGGTTGGAAGGGACCTCTGGAGATCATCTAGTCCAACCCTAAGCACAGCCCCATATGGGGACTGAACCCATGACCTTGGCATAAGCAGCACCATGCTCTAACCAACTGATCTAAACCTGCCCCACTTGATTTAATGCAATGACAAGAGGCCTGCAGGGCCATGTCAAATGCATGCATTCTGCAGCACAAAAAATGGGATGTACCAGCAGGTACAGCACAGGACCTCCAGGAACATCATGCCCTTCTGGAGTGGTTACTGGACAAACACACCAGGACACCTCAGGTTTCCTACCTATCCCCAGATAATGTATTCCCATCATTGTCTTCAGGCAAAGTCGATGCCATCTACAGCCAAGCATGCTTCTAAGATGGAAGGCACATCACACCAAGGTCTCCACACTTATGCCTACACTCGCAAAACCCAGTTGTTCTCCTGTCTCCGAACTCTTTCTGATTCCCACTGACATGAACAGGGACTGTGCTAATGATGCAGCCACAGTGTGCCTGCATTGCAGGCTATTCAGGCTCAGCGACTTTCTCAGTGCCACCTTCTCCTTTCTGGGGATCTGGATTGCTTCTATCACAGGCCCCAAGATACTGCAGAATCACCTTGGGTAGAAAACACCTCTTCTGCCATGACTGCGTGGCCCGCCTCTGCTTCTCTCTGGTCTTGGGTACAGTAGCGTTTACTCTCTTAGTGGGAGCCTCATGTTGTTGTTATATCCTCAGTTGCCATCTGCACCAGCACATCTCTGCTCTGATGCAGGGCCTTTGCATACACATTGTCCTTGGCTCTGGGACCACATTWCACAGCGACAAGTCTGCGCTCTGCCCTGGTGCCACAGCTGAGGTTCCACATCCCAAATATACACAGATGCACAAAGCCTGGCACACAAGCTGCAGGAAGTAGAGATGCACAACCTGTGACAACAACTGCCACATTATGAAGCACCCTGAGGAAGCCTATGGATCACAGAACCTGATTCTCACAGGAAGACTTTAATCTCCGTGGCTTTCACTGGGACAACAATGCAGCAGGATTCAAACTATCTAGGGGGATTCTGAAGGGTGTGGAGGACCACTTCCTAGCACAGCTAAGCCAGACATATCAACGAAGGTGCCATTTTCCTGGCCTTGGAACCTGTCAACAAAGAAGAACTGATCAGGGAAGTGATGATCAGTGTCAGGCTAGTAAAGAGGAGAAGCAGACTCCAGATTCTGGTTGTCAGAAGAGCAGACTTGGGCCTGCTGGGGGGACTGGTAGAGGGGTCCCATGGGAGGCACCTCTGAAGGACCAGGAGTGCTTGATAGTTGAGTCAGGAATTCTTTGCAAGAACACAAGTCTATGGCATTGGATGGGCTGCAGCTGAGAATGCTGAGAGAGCTGGCTGCTATCTTTCAAGGCC